>NW_008683133.1:69783-106811 GCF_000695815.1 Acanthisitta chloris
ATGGCAAGATTTTAGATGTGGGCACTGAAAACAGTTGAGTTCCTGATGTGTGAGAGCAAAAATTGGCTGAGGACTGCTGTTCAGTGTTCAAGTCAATGAATATTCAGCCTGTTGGCTATTCCCCATCTGCAGCTGTCATTCCTGATAAGTGGTCTCTTTCCTGTAGAATGCTTGTCTGCCTTTGCTTGTTTTTAACTGCTCCCACTGTCCTTGTATTAAAATGTTACTGGTTTCTGTACTGCAAGGGAAAAATGGGGATTTCAGCAAGTGTGGAATAAGCAGCAGTCATGGCCAAATGCTTCATCCTGACTTAATGCAAATATCCAAACAAAAATTTCTCAGTAACAAGGGAAAATGCTTCTCAGCAACAAAGAGCATAATGTAGAAACTGTGAGACTGGATGAGGTGGCAATTCTTTCATTATCTTGGTGTGCTTTGAGGGAGTGCTTTTGAAATATGTATAAAAGGAACAAACAGAGTGTGCAAATAATAACAAATGCCATGTAATATTTTAATTTGCAGGCAGCCTCTCACCTTTTGCTGCAGGGAGCTTTGCAATCACATTTCATTTAACCTCTTCACTTACACGTGAGGTCGTTAAGTATTGTCTCTATCTCATGCCTGAAGAAATCATGATGTAGGGCCAAATTTGAAGAAAGCAGCTTTTGCAAACCTTCAGGGTCCTGTTTCTCTGCAAACTCTGGCATCCTTGGATGCCAACAGCCCAGCTGGCTCTGGCTCTAAGGCTGGGCAGGGAGTGCTGCTTCCCTGAATTGCAGAGGAGCCAGAAAGAAGGGGGTAACTTAGGAAAGTTGAAAGAGATCCAACTGTAGTGTTACAGCTGCGTTTTGGTTGGGTTTTTTTAATCTTCCTAAGTTTTATTGTTTTGTTAGCTTTTTTTTTTGTTAAAGCAGTCATTTTCAGTACTGATGCTGAATTCCTCCTCTTTTTACAGTGTTTTTATTGCAGCAAGTGTAGAAATCATGCCCCAGTGCTGGAATTTTCAGAGATTTGGTTACATTTATTTAGTAGCACCATTCTTCAACTTCACAGCAGACACTGGTGTGTATAGCAGACACTGCTGATCAGGTCCTGCCGTTGGAAATTTAGGCATAATTCTCCCCAGATTAGTATCTGTCTCAGAGTGCCAGACCCCAGAACAGTCTCAGCAGGGTATGCAGAACTGAATTTCACTATTCCAAAGACTATGGCCAGGACAGGAGAGGATGGCAGCTGGTGATTTTTACAGGAGGAACTGGGTCTGCTAGCATTATCCTTCTCCTTGTGCTTCTGGAGCTTTGAGTTGCTGAAGGCAACATCCAGCCTTTTGCAATTCAGCTGGAGGCAAATGCACATCAAAGGCATTGCTGCTATGCTGCCTGAGGTAACTGCTTACTTTGCCTGTGTCCAGAGTTGGCCTTGGTCTGAGCAGAGCTGGATAAGAAGGGACGCTGCTGACCAGTTCTCCTTCACAGTGTACTGTGAGGATCTTTCATCTGAGGGAGAAAAAAGGCTGCAAACTTCAACTGGAGTCTGGTTGTATATTTCTGAGTACAGACAAGTGCTGTGTCCCTGTGAGGGATGGACAAACCTGTCGTTTTCCTCCTGTATGCCAGGCTTGAGTTTTTCCATTGCAGAAGTGATTTTAAAAAGGAGGTGAGGACTGAGCTAGCAGTATAACAGGCTTACATGGCAATAAAGACAGTATGACTCTAGTCCTAGAAGAAATATCACAAACATCAGCAGCACCAGAGAAAAATATCAAGTGACTGGTAAACTAAATTTCCACAATATGTTAGATTCTGCAGCCCTTTCCATACTGGTGTTTCTCATACATGGGTGATTCTCCACTGCATTGAAGAACAGCTGGTAAGGAACAAATTGATCAGGTTTTAAAGTGTTGTTGCTTAATTATTATTCCCAAAGACTGTGTCTTGGCACATCATAGCTCTAGGAGATAAAGGAGCAAACCACACTGCAATTAATTTGGCTTCAATTACAGCATACCACAAGAATATATCCCACTTCTCTCTCTGCTTTTGCATGTTTCTAATGGGTGGATGGATTTTGCATGCATGGAACCAATAAGACTTTTCCAGCTTACTGTTGTGAGACTGTTGGCAGAGACAGAATCCTCTTGCCTGGTTTCCTTTTTTTCTCCCATTTATGTGTTTTTCTTTGTTTCGAATGGTGGTTTCACAATAAGAGGTCTTTGGCAGCTCTACTGGCATCCAATGCTCATACCTGACAGCTCATCTGTCACTGCACATCACAGCAGTGTGGTTTCCCAGAGGTCAGTGGAGCCCATTAACCCTATAGGGCTACAGTCCAAATGTGTTGCATGCTACCTCTTTACCCTAACTACCTAATATTCCAGTGCTTCTCCATCTCTGGAAAAAAAATGGCAATAGAATTGGAGAAAGGATTCCTATTCTTGCCATACAGTAACTTGTAGAAAAATGGGAAAGATTTTAAATGGGAATAAGAAATATGGGGCATGTGTGAGGCAGAAGAGTTACTGAATATTATTTCCTTGAAAGCACCTTGTTACTCAGAACTTTTGGCAAAATACTCATGGAAAGTCCCACTGCATTTGTCAGCTTCTTCTAGGAAAAGAGAAGGGGCCACGTGGGAAGTCATACGGAAGATTCACTGATTATTCCACCGAGTTAGTGATTTCTTGGAAGAGGTTTCCCTGCAGTGTTCCATCTTGCTCGGAAAATGATTCATCAGCACCAAAGACAGTTGAAACTAATCACCAGATAAGGAAAGGGAGAGTGATAACCTTTAGTGAGGAAGGACTGTGGTGGCTTATGCCAATAACTGACTGATCTATGCTGATGAAATTTAAAGGTTAAGCACAAGCCATTATTTTTATAACAGGTCATAGAATCATAGAATCAACTAGGCTGGAAAAACTTCCAAGATCATAAAGTCCAACCCTACCGTGGTTACTAGACCATGGCACAAAGTGCCACATCCAGTCTCAGCTTGAAAACCTCCAGGGATGGTGAATCCACCACCTCCCTGGGCAGCACATTCCAATGCAATAGATGATCATAGCAAATCATCACGGAAAGTGTGTCTAGAATGTTCTGGAAAAAAACCTTTAACTTTATCTAGTATCTCTTCCATATTTGCAAGTACATTTTAAAAGCAGGACATAAAAAATTATCTCAGTCTTAATGGGGAAATAAACTCAGTAAATGAAACTAAAATGCTGAATTTTGCTGCGAAGCTGTCCTCTGCTTTCCCTCAAGATATTGAAATCAGTAATATTCCTTTTTATGGTGCACATCTTAAAATCCCCATTGGCTACAGCTTCAAGTTTTGCTGCTGGGGCTTTTTGTTGCTGTTTTAAGAGGGGAAAGATGACCTTGATTAAACTTCTAAGCTCTCATGCATACATCTGCACTTCCAGTACAGCTGCACGGATATATCAACTTGAAGATTTTCAATCGTGTATTGTAAGTGTCACAAAATCTATTAAAAGATATTGTAGCTAAGAAGGGTAAGGGCCAAACTCAACCCACATTTACAGCAAAATTCCCACTGGTATCCTAGGACTTGGTATTTTCCATTAAGATTTTGTGTGTTGGCTTTTAAGTCACTGTTGCTTTTTCAGTGAACAATGGAAGTCTATACCCATCCCTGTTCTTTAATACAACACAGAAAATACAACTCGTTTGAGAACTCTTAACTTTTTATGAGCAGATCTGTTTGATATGGAAAGCATGTAAAAGATAGATGTTGAGAAAATACACTGTTCTAAATCACACTTATTTTTCAAAATGAAACTTCAGTGGCATTTAAGGGATGAGTAGCAACCTCACGAAAAGAGTTTTCTGTAGCACTCTGTGCATATTAAATATTTGTGGTTAACAGTCATGAGAGGTGTGTGCAGGGGAAAAAAGCAAGAGAGAGTTTGTGTGTTGGAGTGGGGGAGAAAAATAGAATTTTATTTGTTCATTACTCAAATAATTTTAACCTTTTAATACATACAAGCTACAAACACTTGTGAAGGAGAGTGCTGGGTATGCTGACAAGGGAAGAAGAGGTGTTCACAGCTCGTGCACTACTCACCTGGTGACGTGGAGCAGGTAAGTGATGACTGTGAGGGGGTGGAGGTTGTCCTGCCTTCTCAGGATCCAAAGGTCAGTGAGAGTGAATGTCTAATCTCATTTTGTGTATGTCTTCTATGCCCCAATAACTCTAGCACGACATTTATTTCCAACTTAAGGAGGGAAACAAAAATTAAAGAAAATAGATTTTAGTCCTAAAAGTTTAAAATTCCAAAGAGGTTTCCTTCCTAATTTATCTGTTTGCATTTTCTCATAGAACCCAGAGAACAGAAAATTGTTGGCTGTTCTAGTAACACGTAACAGTTCTGATTTTTGACAAACCTGGGGATAACCAGTGTCTACCCCTTTACAAAACGTGACCTGCTTTCAGGATTCTACTTTTGGGCTGCTGAAGAGGGCAGTTCCATGTGCAAATGCAATCCTGGAAAATCAGCTTCCAGCTGTTTTGATGCAGCAGTGCTCCTTGCTGTGTTCAATGTGGCGTTTGCTGGTTTCTCTGCACTAAGTGAGGTGACAGCAAGGGACCAAGAACTCGTGGAGAAGCTAAGGATTACTGGTGCTCTTCTTCAAAATCTAGTTATGTCCTGTAAATAAAGGTCAGGCTGCATTTGTGTTATGGCTTCATGTGCATGCCTTGCTCATTTTGTTTCTAAGTTAAATGAAAGAGCCTATATGCTGTAGTTTTTGTTTCAAAAAGGGAATGATTAAAGGAATAAGTTCCAACTGAAGTACATGAGAAATCTACCCAGTCCTCTGTCTGTAAATGTGTGCAAAGTATTTCTGAAGCTGAAAGCTAAACCAAACTCAGCTGATATTATTGACATGGACATTTTTTCTGAGATGATACAAACCCCATCCTTGCTCTCTATTCCCCTCTCTCCTTCCAAGTAACACTCCTAAGCCAAAACCACTGCATGTTATTAAATTACAAATATTGAAAGCCTGTGGGCATGTTGAGTGTCTGCTATTTTAGCAAATGTATTGATCCTTGAAAACATCCCGGATGAGCTTCTTTGGACAAATAGTTTCTCCTCTGTTCAATTAGAACAGGCAGACACTTGTTTAATTAAAACTTCAGCAATTATCTGCTCAAGAAACTCCAGCAGCAGCAGCAGAACTCCTGGTGGAGACCATAGGCAGCAATGCTTCTATTTATTTGAAGCTTGTAGCCAGATTAACCTCCTTCTGCCTCACAGGCTGACAGATTTCAGATGCTTCAGAGTCATTGTATGGAAGAATCCCCCAAAGCAGATGTGTGTACCATGTGATACCTACACAACTTTGCTTGCTCAGAACAGACCATAGCCATGAGTTCAATTTCAGACTTGAATTCTGAGCGGGAAGAGTGGCACAATTCTGTTGGGACTCACCTTTGTTGTAACTTGTTTAATTTGGGTTGGTAGATTGCAAGGGCAAGGAACTAATCCCTTGTTCTTGAAATCATGTCTTATAGTCATACTGTGGTTGATTGGGCTGAAAATGGCCTAGGGGATGAATCTGGACAATTGCTTCCAAGACATGATGTGAAGATCCTCCATGGGATACCCCAAGCAGTGGTTGTACAACTGAAACAGTCAGCATGGAAAGTAAGGTGCAGATATTTAACTGGTTTAGCTGGTCTTAAGGTATCCTCAGCTTCCTTGAGTGTTGAAAACAGACAAAATACGGAGGAAAAATGGCATGAATTTTTACTTAAGAGATTATTTTAAAACAAAATGTCTCTGTGTGGAGCTTGAGGAGGGGAAAATGGCATGTATTTTTACTTAGGAGCTTATTTTAAACCAAAATGTCTCTGTGTGGAGCTTGAGGATGCAGGAAATGAAACTATGCAGGGAAATGTTCTTTAATTTTCTGCAAGCAACATACGAAGTCATATGTCTCCACTTCTGTGACTGCACTGAAGTGTTGCCCAACTTCTCTGCTATGCCCAAATTTCTGGGCCCTCACTGGTTGCTCCCACCCTTTGGCAATGACCTGGTGCAGTGGTGTCAAAGTGTTTTGGGGTGTCTGTGACATGTGGCCCCGTCCCAGGACATCAGACAGAATCTCCAGATTTTGGGGGGTGTGTGACATGTGGCCCTGTCCCAGGACATCAGACAGAATCTCCAGCTGCATGAAGGTGCATCCACATTTAGTAATAAACTTTCATTTCCACTTTTGGAATTCAGCACACTGTCAGGTTTCATCTGGGGTGAGGTTTAGTAATAGCAAAATGGTTCTAGAAAGTAGCCTGTAAGGCAAAAGTCTTGAGAGGATCAACAAGTTGGAGTATCTTTCAAGAAAGAACCTGAGAAATGAACAGTTTATGCCAACTTCCTCAGTTTTCAGGCATTTGTAAGGGAAAAACGAAGAAGCCTTTAAATGAGGATACTGATTATTTTTACTCAATTTGTTTAAAGCTACTGAGGCATTTGTAAGGGAAAAACTAAGAAGCCTTTAAATGAGGGTATTGATGATTTTTACTCAATTTGTTTAAAGCTACTAAACATGAGCTACTTTCTTAGCATACACCGTGTCAGTGTGCATTTAACTTATAAGTGTTTCTTTTCCATTACTAGTTTGGATATATCAAAATTGGTTTTTATTTGAGCCATTGACCACAACAGTATAGTTTGCTAGTAACATCAGACTTAAAAGTAAAATTTGAAGAAAATTTAAGGGAAGGAGAGTGCTGGTAACATTCAAGCAATGTAGTAAAGAAAATTTAAGGGAAGTAGAGTGCTGGTAACATTCAAGCAATGTAGTTCAACAAACCTATCCAAGAAAAAGAAGAAAACTTTTTTATTTTTACCTCTCCATATTTGGGAATTGGGACAAAGTAAATAAAAAGAAGCTAAATAACTTCTTGTTTCCTTCACCCACACACATACACATACTTTCTTTAAGTAGGTTGTATTGGAAAACATTCTCAAGGATCCCTATGGCACTTGAAAATATCTCCCAGTTTGAGAATAATGGCTTTGAATTATATCTTGTCTCTTTACTGATCTGTGAAGAGCACTTTATTATTTAAGAATTAAATGGTCACTTGCTATTATCTGATGGCTCCTGGTTTTTTCCACAAGAAGACTAAGAATGTTTCCTCTCAGCTGTTGTGCTAAGAAATTTTAGAGGGCAAATCAAAATTAAAGGAAATAAAACCAAATCAGAATCTGATATTTGAGGAATTTCTTGTTTTGAAAAAAAAGAGGAAAAAATATAAAAGGCATTTTCTAAAATGCTGAAACATCCCATTTCAAATTACTACTTGTATTAAAAATAGTTTTGAAGTTTTAAAATGTCAAAGAATTTTTTGAACTTATTATTGAACAATTATATTGCCTTCAAGTAGCTGGAATTAAAGATTTTTTTTTAGCAGTACTATAATTTAAGATGGGCTTTAATAATCTGAATACATGATAACCTCAACATAGAATTGAAAATTTTTGTTTACATGTTCTATGTATGTTCTGTCTACATGTCCTAAAAGAGATGGACAGCAACTTTTTACATGGGCAGATAGTGATAGGATGAGGGAAAATTATTTTAACCTAAAAGAGAGTAAATCTAGATTAGAAATTAGGAGAAAAATCTTTGCTGTGAGGGTGGTGAGGCACTGGGACTTGTAGCCCAAATAAGTTGTGAATACCCCATTCCTGGGAGTGTTCCAGGCCAGGCTGGATGGGGATTGGAGCAAACTGGTCTAGTGGAAGGTGTCCCTGCCCGTGGCAGCAGGACTGGAACTAGATGATCTTTCGTGTCCCTTCCAAACCAAATCATTCTATGATTCTATCATTCTGTCTCATCTGGGTGAGTCATTTTAATGTCACAACATTCACACTTCCTTGTGTGTAATCTGTGACCTCAGAAAACAGTTCAAATAGTTACAGATGGGAAGTCAAAGTTATAAAGAGTTGAAATTTGTGTCTTGTTAGCTCTTTCACTGCATGCAGGTTTTTTCCTTTTTTTCCCTCCAAATATATTGGGTTTTGCTTGTTTAAATTAAAAGGGATTCTGTCTTTGGGTTTTTGTTTGACTTGTCTTTTTGGTGCTGCCAAAGAATTTTGCTTAGAAACTGTCCCAGTGCTGCTGGTGAGAAAAAATTATCTCAATTCATAAATGTTAATGAGTATAATATGAAAAATTTATAAAATTTATTTATTTACTCAACAGTTAGTGTCAGGATATTGTATAGCATAAACAAGTGATGAAGACAAAGTGTAAATAAAAACAATCTTGTCCAGATTGGTGTGGCCCGTGTTACTTATGGTAACTGCAAATCTAGCTGTGGCTATTTAATTCCAATGCTTCCTATGAAACTAAACCCCATGAAATACTTCTCCACTGTTTGACTCATTATTTCCACTGGGTCAGTATTAATTTGCAAACATGCAGTCTGTACCAGTGAGATTTTTTTCAGGCAACAGTCTTCCATGTGAACAAGGAGAATGTTTCTGAAACAGTTTATTGTTAGATTTAGTGCTGAAGATTATTTTGTGCCTTGCACTTGGAAATTGTTCTGCAGAACGTAGTTACTCATATCAACAAAAGTTAAACCACAAACACTTTTTTTATCCATTAGGTGTATTTTCAGTGCTTGGAGTTTCATTAGCTTCTAAGCTCATACATTGTACATGCTGCTTCATTGTGTTTTCCATCAATTCAGCACTGTAATAACAGAATTTCCATATTCTAAGGCTTGGATTTGTGATACTTGACTTATTCAATGCTAATGTAGGCCAATGGAGAATTGTCACACTATTTTGTTTAGATATGCCCTTAGAGTTTGGTGAGACTATTTCAGTCTTAGTTGTGACTTACTCTACAAGCATCGATCCCAAGTATGTATTTTGGGCAACTATTTTCAAGTAAATATAGTATAGCTATAGGGAAAAGTTAGATTATCTAGTGTGTTGGCATATTCTAGAAGTAATATGCCAGACTTGCCAAGGCCTTTCAATTTCCTGACATTTGACCTTGACAATTGGTTATTGGTAGCAAACTGTGTACAGCTTTCCTCAATACTCTGCATGTTCCTTGTGTATCTTTCATATGGTAAAACATCAGTATGTTCATTCTGTGTCTTCCATATGACAAACCATTAGATAATAACTGGTGAGACACTGGCCCAGGTTGCCCAGGGATGTAGTAGATGCCCCAACCCTGGCAGTGTTCACACCCGGGTTGGATGAGCCTTGAGCAACCTGCTCTGGTGGGAGGTGTCCCTGCCCATGGCAGTGGGTTGGGACTAGATGATCTGTAAGGCCCATTCCAACCCCTAAAATTCTATGATTCTATGACTGTATGATAATCTAACACTTTAAAAAATTCTCTATGATTGAGATAGGACTATGTCACATATTGCTGATAGTGCTCAGCAATAATGGGTTGGTGGTAGTATTTGCAGTGTAATAGGAGTGCTCACCATGCAACAGGCCCGTAAGTCCTGTCTCCCTTGAAAATCTCCCCCTTCCACAGCAAGTCCTCAGCATTCACCTGAGCATTCAAGTGAATATGCACGTGAATAGTCCCACTGAAATGCTGGGGTAGGTTAACAGCTGCAGCTAAATTTGCATTAACCTATCAGTAAGGTCAGGATCTAAAAGCAGAGGGATTTCATGCAAAATGCACAAGCAACCCCAGACAAAAAAGGTGACAAGGAAGAAGGTTAGGCATGCAAAAGTGAGAAGCCAAGAAGTGAGAAGCCAAAATAGAAGATTATATCAGAAGATAATTCCTCCCAGTACAAAAGCAGAGAGTAAAGTTTTATAAGTTGATCATTTTGACTTGCTGCAGTTACTTTTTTTGTTGCTGTTGCAGATTATCAATGAAGAACTTTATAATGGATATGGTATTTTATTACATCCTAGGTACTAAGTTACATCTGCTACTCCTTTCAGTTGCTTTTTTAGTAAAAGTAATTTCTCCTGCTGAGATTACTTTTGCTTGGGCTGTGTCAGTGAGGGCTACACATTAGTGCATTGCATCTGAGCTCTTTGCTGAAAACCTCTAACTAGGTTGCTCATGAAGGCTCTCACTAAATATATTTTAAACAAAGCAACTGTGGAGCTTGCAGAGGCAGAGAGGTGTCTTCCTGTGAATCTGCCTGGGGTAGCACTAAAACACTTCTCTGCTTTACTATAAGGTGAATCACCAGCATGTGCTGCCACTTGAATTGTGTAGCAGTTTGCTTCAAAAGCAATGCTAAAGAAAATGTGGCTTACCACCCCCTTGTAATGCCTGTCCTAAGAAGGGTAGGCACTGATGCTTCTTCTGAAGGTCAGTTGAACCAATTTTCTCTTCATTTCCACCTTCATAAGCAATGAGAAGAACCGTTTTCTGGAGTATAATTTAACTTCAAATAAAGTCAATTTGCATGTATCTAGGCAGAAGACTGACACAGAATTCCACTGAAATAATTTATCCTGCTACATGCAAATGACAGCTATGAAATCATTAATCTTTTGATATTCCCATCAGAAACATGGAAAAGAGCTTCAAAGCTGATAATAGTTGACATGGTAGAGCTGAGCCTGAGGACAAGGAAATTCTCTCTGCATAGCTGAGCTAATTGTTGGCCTTCTATTTTCAATCTATCTGTTAGCTTAAAATAGTGATTTTCAGAAATTTCAGTTTGAGATAAATGTGATCCACTAATACCTGAGGCTCTTGAAAATCTTTGAGAGGAGTTTCCTATTAGCTATTTGCATTTAAATCTGGTGCATTTGGACTGGATATATGATGGCTTTTTGTCACTATGGAATGCAAAGTGTAGGACTTTGATATGTGTGCTGAGGTACAGTTGATTTTATTCACATGGCTAGTATGGGGCTATGTTTCGGATTTGTGCTGAACACAGGGTTGATAATACAGTGATTTTTTTTTTATTGCTGAGCAATGCTGACACAGAGCCAAGGCCTTTGCTGCTTTTCATGGTGCCACACTGCAAGGAGATTGGATGTGCATGGGAAATTGGAAGGAGACATAGCTGGGACAGGAGACCCCAACTGGCCAAAGGGATATTCCATACCATATGGCATCATGCTCAGCATATGAAGTGGAGGGGAGAAGGAGGAAGGGAGGGAGGTTTGGAGTGATAGGGAACATTTGGAGTGATGGCATTTGTCTTCCCAAGTAACTGTTGCACATGATGGGGCCCTGCTCTCCTGGAGATGCTGAACACCTGCCCATGGGAAGCACTGAATTAACTCCTTATTTTGTTTTGCTTGTGTGCGTGGTTCTTGCTTTCCCTATCAAAGTGTTTTTAGCTCAAGCCACAAGTTTTCTACATTTTACCCTTCCAGTTCTCTCCCCAGCCTGCTGGCAGGGCAGTGAGTGAGTGGCTGTGTGGGGCTTGGTTGTTGGTTGGGGTTAAAACATGACAACATGCAACCTTCAGAGTCCTTTGAGACCCTGCTTGTAAAGTTTGCAGCACTGAGTCAAACTCCAGTGTAGGACTAGCCAAGGCAATGATTCTCTGCTCTGCCCTTTGGGATTTGGCCAATATGCATCTAATCCTCAGTCTATGAAAATGTCACTGTGAATAGACAGTATCACAGAATATTCTGAGTTGGAGGGCACCCACAAGGATCTTCGAGTCCATCTCCTGACCCTGCACAAAAATGATCTTAAAAGTAAAAAATTAAAGCAAAACTTTGTTTATCACAGTTCCTAGGGAGTTATTTCTGCTCCACCAAATAGTGCTTTGTGTGTAGCCATAGCTGAATGCACTTATAACCCTTGGAGCTAATGCTTGTGAAATGTCTGGCTCTGGTCTGTGTCAGAGTCTGAGCTGCATTCAGCAGTACTATAAATCATACCTTACTCTGCAGATCTGAAAGTTCAGCAAAGTTCAAATGATTTCGGACTAAAAGATTTCCACCACTGATTTGCGTTCATGAACTTTTGTCTGTTACTTACTTATTTCTTTCTTTGAAGGAAAATGTGATTAAGAGCAAATTGCAAATGCTTTGCAGCTAAAGGGAAATCTATGTTACATCTACAACTAAGTGCCTGAAGAAAAAAAAAAGCTGGTTGGTGTATCTGTGCTGGCAATCCCCTCTCACTGTGAAATTGCTTCATAGAAGCAAAAGAGTATGTTAGACTGAATCTTTTTCTTGATGCCATTTTGGCTGAATAAATTAAATTCTTATAGAAAAAAAAGCACTTTTACCACTATAGCTGTATCTCTATTTGTGCCTTTGCTGACCAAGGAAATCACTGATTTGGTTTTCATACTTTAGTAAAACATTATTATTTTGCTTCCCTAGCATCTTTGTGTTTGTTTGCCCAGTAAGCTGAGGTGTATTTTATTCTATACACAAGTAGTGTCTGGCTCTGTCATATACATATTATGCCCCACCCTGGGAGAGAAGAAAAAGTATTTACAGTTCTAAAAAGTCTGTGGTTTCTTTCCATTCCCCTTTCCCAGTGTTATCTCCTTGCCCCCTTACTCACCCTGTTCATTTTACTGATCCCTGCTCCCACCCTTTGTGTTTCTATCCAAACAGAATACTTTTCCCCTGGGTTGTTGGAATGAAATAAAAACTTATTGCAGCTTAATCTTGCTTTCCTTCATATATGGCTGGTCATAAGGACAGATTTGATATTCTGCAACTGAAAGTTTCTCACTCCTCTGTAATGTTGTTGGAAACTGAAGATGGTTCTTGGCCGTCTCCTGCACACTTGAGGTTTTCAAATTACTGTGATATCCTCCTTCCCATGCAAGCTGCTCTGGGACTGGGAGAAAGGGATGGAGCTGGTATATCTCATAAGCACTGAGGAGCAGTCAGAGCAGGGGATGCATGCAGGAGCAGGAGAAGTGTTGTGCAGGTTCAAATCAGAAGTTAATCTAGAACTTTATTCTGCCCACAGCAGTGGCTGATGGTGTTATCTTAGAAAAGTAAGAACAGTAAATGTGTGAAAAATTCTTCCTAACTTCAGCAGTTTTAGGATTTTCCTAAATTGGTCTCTATAACATTACTGAGTAGGTTTAAATAAACCTGTCCCCATGAATGCATCTACTATAGACACTGGTAGAAAATAATTCTACCCTAGTCATATAAATGCTTTTTACTTTATTTTGAAGAATTGGAGGGTTTGGCATTGCGTTTTCTTTTTATTCCTGCAACTGATGCTTACAGCAGACACTTTTAAAATTTTGGTGTATTATTTTCTATGTGGAGAAACCTAAACCAATTCCACTTAAACTTTACCCTTTGTTATTTGTTGGCAAACAATGTGAACATTTTGTGTTGAGCATTTTGACAGCAAGAGGTGTGTGCCTGGTCTGGAAAACACCCTGAAATCAAGCTTCAGGGGTTTAGTCTGAGATCCTTGCTTAGGTCATTTGTCCTAAACTGCATTATGGTGCATTTTTGAAAGAGAAAGACCATTTCTGCAATGCATATGGTCAGACTGGGAAGAAAAGCCTGTAACAGAGAAGGAGAACAGGAGGGATAAGAACCACAGCCCATGTAGGGTTATTGGGGACATTCAGAGGGACAAAGCTTCAGGACAGCTGTAATGGAAAGCATTACTGAGTAATGGGAAGCCTCAAGCATGTTTTAAATTATAAAAAGCTCTTATGAAAGTGAGTAGCAGGCAAGAAGCTGCTAGAGGAGTGTATACCTAAACATCCGTGCTTAAATTTTCCATTTCAAATGAGAACAAGAAGCTGTGACTGTGTCTATCTGGATCCAAGGCTTTTTTTTTTTTTTTTTTTTTTTTTTTGCTTCCATGTTGTTTGCAGAACAGTTAACACATAATTGGTACTTAAGAAGGGACTTATGATGAGATCACATAGTGCTGACCCCAGAGCAGAAGGTTAACCAAATCATGTCCCAGTGAGCCACTGAATCACTATCTGAGGTTTCTCCTGTTGCCTTCTTGCTATAGAGCAAAGAATATAAAGCTGTGCAACCAGAGATGACTGACACAACACAGGCAGATGTGATCCCACTCGATGTTGATGGTCTAGTAGAGATTAGCCCAGGAAGTGATGTGGTTTCTGTCACATCTCTTCAGGAAATAATCTCCAATGGGCCCTGGGTGGGGAAAGCATGTAACTCCAAGCAGCTTATGAACTTGCATGTTCCTGTGACAATAATAATTCAAACAATAAGTTTTAATAAATGCTGTGCTGCTCTACTAGATTGAGGGACGTTATAGATACGTTTTCAAAGGATGTTTCTGGAATTATTAGTGTCTTGTGCCTAACATTATCTCTGCAATCTGCAGCACAGATGTGACTGGATGGTCTGAAAGAATCATGGCAGTGTCTTTCAGAGACTGCTAGGATGAATTAGTCTGTAGTATTCTTTGTGGCAGTCCTTAAGTATGTATAAACTGTGCTAGGATTAGTTTCTGACATATACTCAGAAATCTGTTCAATCTCACTAACACTGGACAGAGAGCTCTTTGCCTAGGAATTTTGCCTAGGAAATGAGCCTAACCAACTCACTGCGCCATTTCTTCTTGCTTAGAAAGCTTATTGTTAACTTTTCATAGCCTCTAGCCAAGAAAACTATAGCTTCATTATAAAAGTGGAGGGGGGAATGCCTCACAGCAACCACTGGCACGTGGGACCAGGTTTTGAGCCCTATATAGTGATTTGCACTTACTTCTGCTTCTATTTACAAAGCTCAGAATAAAGTCCAGACGGACCATAATTTGTGCATTTTCAGAAATTCCTAGCACATGCATTTGTGTGCATGTAGGTATTCATACAGACTTCCTATCAGAAAAGGTCCTTTTCTGCCAAGTGCTCCAAGTGTCCAGGTTTATACAACAGCTCAGCTCACTGGATGGAAAGACCTTTCAAATATTTAGCTGAAAATACTTTGATTGGATTGCTATGAGCTTTGGACACATGGTCTGAAGTGTCCAGACATGACATTTTCCTGCTATATTGGCTGAATTCATGGAGAAAAGGTGTTGACTCTTCTTGATAGCCACTGCCATTTCATATCTCTTTAGAAAGTACTGGCATATAGGTAAATTATTTTCAACCCTCTCTCTTAGTTCAAAACAACCAACGTGAACCATAACTCCCTGTTTCTGGGAGTACATACTGGTACCAGTAAACAGGATAGAGTTTATTAATTACCCTGGCAAAGCAGCAGGGGAAGAAATCCAGATGGACTAGCCAGTTAGCCTTCACTACATCCAACTGAATATAAACAACATTCAGAGACGAGAGAGACAAATGCAATGTTGTTGCTTATGGTCAGATTAAAAGTATGGGATAAATTCCAACTACTGCTGCAAACAGCTCAGCAGGAAAAAAAAAAGGGTGTTTCACTGTGAACCAAGGAAGTTGTGAGAAAGTTATGTGCTTCCCTTCGCCTTGCCCAGGACCTGAGGAGCCTTGAGGTTACGGCAGCTACAAGGAACTATGCAAGACCTGTTTTGCCCAAAGTGACCTTGGATTTAAATGAGTTTTAATATTTCACCAGCTCATGCTTTTAGGTATTCTGAATGTTATGTTAAGGAAACTTCCTTGTCTGACCAAGGAAGTTGTGAGAAAGTTATGTGCTTCCCTTCGCCTTGCCCAGGACCTGAGGAGCCTTGAGGTTACGGCAGCTACAAGGAACTATGCAAGACCTGTTTTGCCCAAAGTGACCTTGGATTTAAATGAGTTTTAATATTTCACCAGCTCATGCTTTTAGGTATTCTGAATGTTATGTTAAGGAAACTTCCTTGTCTGACCATCCAGGAGCCATTCTGGCAGTCACGCTCACACCACCTGAACTGGGATCAAAGCCCCTTGGCAGCTTTGCACACCCTACTCACACAGTCAGACCAGTTTTCCTTACCAGCTCAACCCCCATAGAAGAGTCTCAGATGTCTCAATCCTTGAAATAATTTAATCATGTTGCAGGAAGAAGATAACAGCTGGAGCTGGATGACTCCTGAGAGGGACCCTGAACAATGACAATCCTGGGGTTTTATACCCTTACAGTCGAAGAGAGGGGAAGTCTGGGGATCTTTGGCTCCTGCGGTGTCTTTGAGTGTCTGATCACCTGTCTGGTGCCACAGGTCTCTGAGTCCTCTGTTATACAAAGTGCCTTGAGCTCGGTCCCTTGCCACCCAGAGCTCAACCTGCAGTTTGCAGAAATGGAGACATTCTTACTTAACCTGGTCAAAGGTCAACTGCATTAGCTTGGGGAACTCCAGCAGAGACTTTCTGGGAAATTCAGTGAAAAAACATACCACAGCCTTTTAGTGAAACTATAGAACTCACTAAGTGTTACCAGTGCATTTCAAATGCTGTCCCAGGTTCTTTGATAGCTGTGATCTCTACCTTCACCACAGAGTGGTCTCTTGGAGCTATTTATTACATCACTCTCTTGTCTTTGAAAAACTGTTTGCCAGGTCTCTTCTGGTTTGAAGTGTGATGAAAACCTTGATCATCTCTTCCTCCCAGCCAGAGGCATGTCTTGGGAAGCACAATATAAACAAGGAGCTTCAATGTCTGGTTCAGAGATGAGGAGTAAACAGGAGAGCCAGCAAGGCCAAGGCCTCCCAGAACTCAGACTCTTGCCTCTCTGGCAGCCCAAACTTCCTCTCAGTCTGTTTTCAGCACAGACTTAAAGAACAACCATTGTCATTATCCCTCCCTTCCCTCATAGGGTTGTGCTTTTAAACACTGCATTGCCATTGTGTGATTCTCCAGTTTCCTCCACGCTATTGAATTCTATTTTCCGTTACAAACTTGGGACAAGACTGAGTGTTTACTTTCTGAAATTCAGCCCCAGAGGAAACAATTATGGTTTTCCTCTTTTTGGCCATCTGTCTTGCTGATAATTTGTTGTGCTGCAGACGCAATTTATTTTAAGCTATTTCTGAGCTGCAGCATGTGGTTTTGTGGCCCAATGTTGTTTTGCCTGTTGCATGATCATTTGCCAAGGTGTTTCCACATAGTCATCTTCCTTGCAGCCAACATCTATCTGAAGAGGCTCATCTCCCATTCCACTTCTGTTACACTTGGAAATACACAGAAAATTTCAGGTTTTTTATTAAGGGTAGAAATTTCAGTCTTCTACTGAGTCTAAAATCTTCTTCCTTTTTTTTAATGTCCAATATATCTATGCTCAACACAGAATCATAGAATTTTTTGGGTTTGGAAGGGATGTTAAAGACCTTCTAGTTCCAACCTCCCTGCCATGGGCAGGGGCACCTTCCACTAGACTAGGTTGCTCAGAGCCCCATCCAACCTGGCCCTGAACTTCCAGGGATTTGGCATCCACAACTTCCCTGGGCAACCTGTCCAGTGTCTCACCACCCTACAGGAAAGAATTTCTTCCTGATATCTAATCTAAACCTACTTTTTTTTTCAGTTTGAAGCCATTACCCCTTGTCCTATCACTACATGCCCTTGTAAAAGGTCCCTATCCAGCTCTCTTGCAGGTCCTCTTTAGGTACTGGAAGGTGTTATATGTCTCCCCAAAGCTTTTCTTCTCCAGGGTGAACAACCCCAACTCTCTCAATCTCTCAATTCATAGGAGAGGTGATGGCAATTAAAGAGAAGGAAAATGAAATCAAAACACCTGAACAGAAACAGAAGATCCCAAATACAGCCTTCTTGTTCTTCTCAAAATATTAGAATAGAGTATTTCAATTGGAAGGGACCTAGAATGATCATCCTGTCCAACTGCCTGGCCACTTCAGGGCTCACCAAAAGTTAGAGGTTTGTACTAAGGACACTGTCCAAATGCTTTTTAAATGGTGACAGGCTTGGGACATGAACCACCTCTCCAGGAAGTCTGTTCCAGTGTTTGACCACCCTCTTGCTAAAGAAATGCTTCCTAATGTCCAGACTAACCCCACACCCTGGTGCAGCTTTGAACCATTCCCACATGTCCTGTCACTGGATCCCAGGGAGAAGAGATCAGCACCTCTCTCTCCACCTCTTCTCCTCAGAGAGCAATGAAGTCACCCCTCAGCCTCCTTTTCTGCAAATCACACAAACACAGAATCATCAGCCACTTGTCATGGAACATGTTTTCCAGTCCTTCCACCAGCTTTGTGGCCTTCCTCTGGACACATCCAAGTAACTTGACAACTATTAGGTAACTACCCTGTTCATGACTTAAATATTTGGGAGAGGGAAAATTTCATGGCTCAAGTAAAGTAATTGCAACCTTCTGCTAATATGAGGTTGCTTAAACATGTATTGGGCAATTCTAAATAATCTCACCCACTTTTAGCAGGACCAGCAGTGTGGCTCCATTAAACTTCAAGCTAGTGTTGTTTTGCCAACACACCACTCAAAAAACGGATGGATAGTAACTTCACAGTGGTGTCCCACCTAGCTACTGGTGGCCAAGCAAGGTTCTGCCTACCTG
The DNA here is from genome assembly GCF_000695815.1 of Acanthisitta chloris. Taxonomy (NCBI): domain Eukaryota; kingdom Metazoa; phylum Chordata; class Aves; order Passeriformes; family Acanthisittidae; genus Acanthisitta; species Acanthisitta chloris. Next base: position 88,193 of record NW_008683133.1, read on the forward strand.
TACAATTAAGCCTCAGATCACAGATACTCTTGTCATATACCAACTCTACTGGTTTTCTAGATCCAAGAGAGGTAATGCTGAGATACTTTGTGCCTGTGTCTGATGGCTGTTTAAAGGTTTGTTGTTGCTGCTGTAGGTTTAAAGAAAAGCAACCAAAAAAACAACCCAACCCAACCCAAAGTGGCTTTCAGCATCTACAATGATCAGTATAGGATTCACTGAATGAAGATTTAAGATAAGAGCTCCCCCTCATTAAGCTGAGGTTCTGAGGTTTCCTGAATGATGACTACCAAACTGTAGAATGAAACCCCACAGATAGAAAGGGAGCAAAATTAAAAACAAACATCATGTAAGAAGCTGACAAAAAAATAACACCCTGAGGCACTGCATATATTTTAGAAAGAAAAACAATTTAAAAAGAAAGGAAAAAAGTTTTTTCAGAGATAGAATGTCCACTAAGCTGTTGTTTCTTTTGATGGGTGACACCAGAAAGAGGAAACCTTTTATTTTTAATCCTTGCTCTAATGAGACAGGATATCACACATGGAAAACTGGGAAAGCAATGTCTAAGAGTGGCGACAGGAAACATCAGCAAATTTCTCACAAGGCCCATTGGTCTTGTGGTGGGTTGTTTTAAAAATACTGAACTATTGAAGGACAATAGACATTTATTTGTGAGACAAGGAGCAGTTCTCATATCCTTATGTAGAGAATTTTCCCCTCATTGTCTTGCAGGTTCCCACTTCAAAGGAGGAAAAGTGCTAGCAGGACCTGAGGAAGAGATTCACTCTTTTAATACATCAGTTGAAAAAGGGAAAGCTGAGTTGTTATTCTGCAAATAGAAATAATGACAGGTACCAGGGCAACACAATAAAGGAGAATTTTCAGATTCTCCTGGATTTGAACTTTCCTGTCAGTCATGCACTTAGCAATCACCCTACTGAGCATTTTCTGGGCCATATGTGAAATAAAGAGTCTGGCTTTGAGCTTACTGTTAGTGGAGTGAATTAAGAAGGACCCTGCTGAAGCCAACATTGCACTAGGTACAGTCATGTAAAATGTGTGTGAAGAAGATGAGTAAGATTATCTTTTGGGGGTCTGTGGAAAATACTGTTCAATTTGCTCCAATCAATAAATTATGATGCTATCCTGAGTAATGGAAACAAAATTGTTATGTCCTTGCTTTCAAGGATTCTCAGATAAAGACATAGGAAGCCTTTGAAAACAAGTTTTCTGTGTTTCTAAACTGCACAGGAGAGGAAAGCTTCAAGGTTATGTTATAGACATGCAACAATGTGTAAGAGGAATCCTTAAAAGGATTCCAAAGCCAGAAGACACTTTATTTTACTTGATCTTGTATATAAATAGTCCACAAATTTCCAAACAGAGCTGAATGCTTTCCGTGACTGACATTTACTGAGAAGGAAATTTTTCAAAGCTACACTTTGTTGCAAAATTTATCTGGGAGAAGAAATGTACTATATTTTTGTTTCAATATCTATTTTAAGTTTGTGATTCATCTCTCTGTAACTAACATGACTATATCCTATGTGACTTAGGACAAAGTAAGCAATAACAGGGGGTGGAAGTGCCTTCTCTGAATCCCTCATGGAGTGATGAACAGGCGAGATATAAATCATTCTGTTTCCATAACCTGTAAAGAAAAAGACTCATCATTCACTGAAACTGTGATGTGATAGAAGGATTAGTTCATAGTGGATAATGTAACATTCCAGGAGAGAGCTCTAATGCTGTCTCAAGGCTACATTACATTACACACTATTCATTACTGATACAACAGAAGGGAAATATGTTGGTTAAGATTATCTCAAATCAACTGGTCTCCCAAGCAAGATAGGGAAAATATCACTTTAGATTTTAGATTGCCCAGTCTTAGATGGTTTTCATTAGGAATAATACTTCAATCTCATGTCTCAGCTTTGCAGCTGCCCAGGGAAACACATGTACTTTTCCAGTGTCAAATCATTTGAAGAATGGAAGGCACTTGTAGTGTGTGTATTGACATAATTTAAAGAAGACAGGAGAGAAAACAAATGCAAGTAAATTACTATAGAATAAAAATAATTAGGAATTTTAATGTGTTGAGGTAACCTTGTAGGTCAAGGGAAAAAAGGAACATGAAGTTCCTCACATCTGGAAAATTAAGCATTAGATGCTTAGAGGCTGTTTTCTCTTGGAAGTAGATAAGGCTTTTGCCTCTGATTTCATAGAAAAGCAGTTCTTAATGTGTATTAATGTCTCAGATTCAAGCTATTATTTCTAAGACTTTAAGAAGTTGAAGCAATGCAGACACCGCAAGGTTTAAATGGAATGGAGTTTTGTAAATATAAACATAACAAGTTAGAAGAATTACTTCAGTTTTCATTTAGAAAGCTTTAGCTTTCAAGATTTAGCAGCTTCTTTTCAGTTTCTTGAAAATCCACTCAAAGAAACCATGATACCATCCTCTGACAGCCTCACAGATTGCACTAAGCCAATTAAATCAAACAAATCCTATGGTTTATGGAACAGACACTTAAATCTGTTACTTCAAAAACATATTGTCCTGAATCTTATTATTAGAATGGTTTCCACCCTGAAAAGGCAACACATGTCAACACTTAAAAATAATATAGCTTACTAGAAAAAAAAATAAGGCTGAATATCCTCATAGTGGTAGAAATCAAACCAATTGTGTAGTTGTACTGATTTTTAATGAATTTCAAGTATAAATTAATCAATAGATGAGACTTAGACTTCCACATTACTTAAGAAGATTTCCATGTAAGGTTAAGCTTCCAAATTCTGTCATCAGTCTTTCCATCTTAAAAAAGTCACAATCAAGCAAACAAAAAGAACCCAAAACCTCCAAATCCCCAAACCCTTTCCAATCTCTCTTGGAAGCTGTCTAACCTGAGAACCATCCAGGTATCTGTGTGTCCTTAAAGTCTGCTTTGGGACATTACCCAAAGGATAGCACTTCTGATGGTCACAGACTCACAAGTCCATGCTCTATGGAGCACAGACTTCAGCTGTGAGAGTCAATGCACTGCTAGAACCAATTAATTAGGAAAGACTAAGATATTATATTCTTTCTCTTTCCTTCTCCCCCTCCCACGATGTTCAATGTTCTTGGTTAGAGCACTTGAATGCAGGGGAAAGCAGCTCAGGTTTATCTTCTGCACTTGCTGGGGGGAAACTCATGTTTCTGAGGTGAAGGCTGCACTCACTGAGCTGGAGAATACTGTTTGCCATATTCCCATTTTAGTGTTTCTGCCCTAAATAAAGATTAATTGGACAAGAGAGTGAATACAAGTGTTTTAGCAGTTAGGACACTTAGCTGGAAGTCTTGCACTATTTGTCCAATCACTAAATGCATATTTTAAGAAGGGTAAGACAAAAGGCACCAATATAGAGGTTTGAAGCATTAGTATATTAACACAGCCATTGTGGTTGTTTCAAGTTTTCCAGGAAATACTGTGCAGATTTCCAGCTAATGAATATGCATCTGAAGTAATTCCAAGATTCTCATTACTTCTCCTAGCCAGTTTTTCCTACAGTAGTAAGTGGACTTGATGTTAAATTTTGAATACCTTCCCTGAGTTGAAGTCAGATTCAAAATCAGAAGTAGGCAGAGAAGGTAAGACCCTTTGCATGAAAAAACTTTTATCTTCAAATATCTACAGCCAAGTGATTCCGCTTTTGCAATTTGGTCAGGAGAGGAGAAACTCAAAATGACACTGTAGAAACCAGTAAGACTGGCTATGGTATGTAGAACTCTATCTGATTCACCTTGGCATCCAGTTTCAAGACCTGATGCAGGTCCATTTTTCATTTAACCTGAGCTGCTAACCACATGAGTCCTGTCATTGGTTGAATCTTGGGATCTATGCTGCCAAAACTCTCACCTGCAAAAACTTCAAGGTGATCAAGTAATAATCTGTCTTTAGGCTCCATCACTGGTCAGCCTTGAGTGCTTCTACTGTTCTGGATGAATGTGCATGAGACGAATTTCTGACCAAGTAGTTGAGCAAGACTATAGCAAGACCCAGACTCTTCCCAAACAAACAAGGCCCTGGCATGCAAGTTAAAAAAAGTAATTTGATGTACTCTAATGAGGTCCCCAGTCTGGATAAATAAGGACTGGGACTCTTCTGGGTGTAACATGTTTCTTAGCCCAGAAGCACTCCTTACACATCCCTGCCAAGCAATGGAAACAAGGTTTGGCCAGGATAGTTCTCAGATGGCATTTGGACAGAGAAATAGTAGCCTGAGTTTATGGGTTCCTGCACTTGAGCTGAAAATAAAAGCAAACATAAGAGAGGTAGAATTTAGTTCTAAAATGCAACTATACTTTTCACAGCAAAGTGGACACTTGAGATACCAATTTTGGCAGCTTTTCAGTGGAATCTGAACACTGGTGTGAGCCAAATGCATTAGAAATAAATTAATGTGATTGTAGATTTGCCAAATAAAGTGGAAGAAGAGAAACACCTGCACTGACAAGATACTAAACTGGTTATGAAAATAAAGTCCTTTCTTACAATCTGTGCTGACATGAAAAACTTGCAACATTAAATGGGAAGTGCATGAAAAATGTGAAGTGAAATCCATTGACAGTGTCCACAGATGTCAAAGTCACACCAAAGTCCCTCTTGCCATTGAAGTGCCAGTCACAGGATTGCTCCTAGACTTGTCAGAGCTGCCCTTCCAGCAGGCTGCAAAGAGAACAATCTATCCTTCAAGGGGCCAGTCAGAATAAAGCCTCCAGGCAAAATTTGCCTTTCTGCACACTGAAACTGTCTGCTGGGTTTTTTTGTTTGGTTGATCCCCCTCCCACCCCATTTGGGTTGTAGGGTTGCTTTGTTTGATTTTGTTGTTATTTGCTTGATTTTTTTTGGGGGGGTGCTTTTTTGGTTGGTTGGAGTATTTTAAAATCTTGCTATTATGCTATAATTTTGTCTCTGGGATGTGCATGGAATAGGCAGTCGACACCTGCAGTGCAGGAAAAAAATCCCTGATGTTAGGGTGGGTTTTTGTTATTTCCAGTTATGGAATGGTCCTGCACTTAGGTTCTACTAATATGATATGGTAGCGTTTTCCTTGGTTTGTATTATGGCATAAGAGGAAACAGTCTAGTGGTTTGAGAGACTTTATCCTCCCCTCTATTCCAAATTTACTCTGTTATTTTTGGTTTGATGGCACTGGTTTATTTTAGTACAAAACACTGCTTCACCACTCACTTTAGCAGCTACAATGGACAGGTTATGACGGAAATCTCTGACTGCACAGGTTTGAAGGAGAAACTTCCCATTTGCCTGGAGTGAGTCAGAGGGTTTATCTGCACAGGGAATATGGGGTAACCTATAAACAGCTGTTAGTCTGCACTGATTTCCCAAGCTGGCTTGGTGCTCTCTGCTTTGAAGGGATGCAGCCCAGTCTCTGACCTGGTAAACCCTTGCACAGCCCCAGCCAGGAACCAGCACAGGGCACTCATTCCCAGCCCTGTGCTGCACACAAACCCATGGCAAGCACAGGAGTTCCTCATCAGAGTAGCCCTGCTGTGGTTTTTGTTAGCACTCGTGCTAACTCCTCAGTTTGAAGCAGAACTTTATAGATCCCTAAGTAATTTGTCCATGGCACAGCTGGTTTCTGAGACAGCTTTTCCCCACTTAGCACTGATTAACACACAGTGAGTACAGAAGCACTGAACAAAGCAGGGGATTGTTGTTGAGCTACAAAGTAAACATGTCTCTCATCTAACTTTAATCAGCCTCACTGGGGAAAGCATTCTTAACTGGGCACATGAACAGATTAAAGCACATCTGATGAGCTGGTTTTATCTTGGACCAGATAACAGATTATAGAAAAAATTGAGTGTAATTTGACAGAGTATGCTGTTCACATATTGAAGACAGGCTGAGGAAGTTGGGGCTGTTCAGTCTGTAGAAGAGAATGTTGTGTGGAGACCTCATAGCACCTTCCTGTATCTGAAGGAGCTACAGGGAAGCTGGAGAGGGACTGTTGGTTAGGAGCTGCAGTGACAGGGCAAGTGGCAATGGGTACAAGCTGAGAGAGGGGAAATTTAGGTTAGATACTAGGAAAATGTTTTTTCTTGTGAGGGTGGTGAGACACTGGCACAGGTTGCCCAGGGAGGTAGTGGATGCCCCAACCCTGGCAGTGCTCAATGCCAGGCTGGATGAAGCCTTGAACAATCTGCTCTGGTGGGAGGTGTCCCTGCCCATGGCAAAGGGTTGGGACTAGATGGTCTCTAAGGTCCATTCCAACCCCTATAATTCTATGATACTGACAAATTTAAAAATTGCTTCAGAGGCAAGATTTATTGAAAGCTCTTTACAATTATGCTGTCACATTATACTGTACTAAAAATGGTCTGATTCTTGTCATATCAAAGGTCTCAACAGCAACAAAACTATTCTGAAATAGGACAAAATATTGTGAGTTTTGTGTTTGCTTGCATGTTTTTTTTAACATTTAGAAGGGACTTCCCCCCCACCCCAATTGCCTGAATAGGAATTCTAGATTGCAAGTGGAGGATGGAAAAATTAAGGTTGCATCTACAGTATCCTACAATCAGAAGTGAGGCAACTTGGCCAACACCTTTAAGAATTAGGTCCTACATATTCTTGAGCTACAAAGGAAACAGGAAGTTAAATGTAAATTCTTACAAGGTCAAAGTTTGAGTTTGGATTTAGGGGACTTCAGTCAAGACATACTTCAGAAGATGGGACCTACCTGAAACAAAATCAAGCCAGTAAATAGCAAGCAGAAACAACTAGAGGAGGTTGCACAGAGGATAGAAATGGGTTTGGCTAAGAGAATCTGGTGTGGTCACATAAATTATTAAAAAAACCCCAAAAGCATAAGGTTTTCAGAGGAATTAATGGGCATTTTGATTTACCAGAAGATGAAAGAAATAAGTACTTGATAAGCATTTTCTTAGCATCAGCTGTTACCACAGAGATCTTTTTGAGTGATAGTTATTGATAGAGATCAAAAGAATTTGGGTATTAGCACAGAGTAAGAAATGAAAGAGTAGAGAGATTTAAAAAAAAATAAAAGAAATTAAAAGTACCCTGCTGCCTGCAAGAAGAGCTGAGCTGCTGAGAAAATAAAATTCTCTCTTTAAAATTGTATGCTACACTGGAGACCCTGGGAAAAATAAATCACTTTACCTCTCCTTTAAGGAGTCACTAGGGGAATTCATAGAGCAGTAAGCCTTGTTTCTGTATCCAGCTAACATCTGTAGGCATAAAACCTTTGTAATTCAAAACAGAAATGACAAAGAAAATCTTCATAGAAGAGTGTCCTTCTTGCCTCTAATGGGCAAGGATTGTCTGAATGTGTAAAGGAAATACAGGAGTCAGTCGATCTCATGTATTCAGTATTATAATGTGCACCTTTATGAAATGTGAGACGAACTTTGTGGGTGATTTGCTTAGCTCATAACAAGGTCTTTACAAGCAACAGCCTCAATTAGCTCAGAATAATTTGTAGGGAACAGCCATAATTGACTCCTGAAGACAGGTGCAAGAGGACAGGCAGCTATCTACAATCCCCACAGTGGGGCCAAGTTGCAGAGCCAGTACCTGCACCACACCTGAGCTGGCAGTTCCCCAGCACAGTGTTCCCAGCACCCTGCCTGCCAGAAGCACTGCAGCATCTCATAAGAACTCCAAACAAAAGGCAAGCTCCTGTTTGATGTTTCTGTTATCACAGCAGGCAATGAAATGGGTAGCAGGCTGTTTATAGAGGCACTTCATCAACCCCTGTGCAAGATGTGCTGCAGTTAACAGAGTGAAGTCACTCAGTCATATCTGAATTAATTATTTTTTATCCTAAAGAAAACTGTAACATAGCATTAATCAAGGCAAAATATGTTGGTTGAAATGTTGTAGTGGACAGGCTGTCTTGGGCTAAAAGATTGCTGTTTTGTTAGTCTCATTACAGAACGATTTACATGAGCAGACAGTTTGTTTATGTAGATAATGCTGTGCAAAAAAAACCCAGTCCCAGTGATTTAATCTGGTTTTATTAGTCTGAACACACATAGCTAAATCTTTAAATGACTGTTCAACAGATCATTCTCTTCTGTTCTAAAGCATTCACATTTCTAACTATTGTGCAGAAATGAACATCATTGAGATCTGTATGATTCCATAGCTGCAATGGAAAATTGAATTATAATTAGGTATTGCTGTAATGTAGCTGATGGGTAAATTCTGGAGTATGTTATATTGCTAGATTGATAAAGACTGGGGCTAAATAAAACATGCCTTTTGTTTTTATTCTTTGAAATTTTTCGTCAGACTTGCTATCAGGAGTGCTGTATGCATCTTTGTGCTGTTCTCAGTTTTGCTTCATTCAAAGGGAAGTCAATTTTTGAATGTAAAGTTGTGCATGAGAGGTCACTTAGCACACCCTTTTGCCATTCCTCCAGCAGATCTGAACTCACTTGACTCACTGAGACCATTTTGGATAATCATAAGGGAAGGCACATGCTAATCTACCTGCTGTACTGTTTTAGAAAAGCCAAATGTTTTCCTTTGTTCCACTAGCCACTATTTGCCTTTAGAAATCTTGCTGAACATCCTACAATGAGGTCTGGCCACAGAATCATGGAATCATCAAGGTTGGATGAGATGTCTAAGATCATCAAGTCCAACCATTAACCTGCCACTGCTGTAAGCCCTAAACCCTAAACCATATTCTCCAACATCAGATCCAGATGCCTCTTAAACACTTCCAGGGATGGTGACTCCACCACCTCTCTGGGCAATATTCCAGTGCCTGAACACCTGAACAGGGAAAACATTTTTCCTAACATCTACTCTGAATCTCCCCTGCCTCAGCTTATGACCATTCCCTCTAGTCCCTGCAGCCATGGCAGGAGAGACATCCTCCACTTCTCTCCAACTCCTGTCAGGTAGCTGTAGAGATGCACACCTTGATTCCCCAGAATTCCCTGGAATGGCTGTCCCAGGACAGGAGTTTGGGGTGTCAGGTGCAAAGCCACCCCCACAGTTGTGTGAGACAGGATGGCCATGCTCAGCTGAAGAGGGAACTGGGAGAGAGCAATGACACACAGGCTCATGGTATAAGGACTTCTGAGCTTATATTTGAAGAAAAGGAGACATATCTTTTTGGCTCGAAGATGTCTAGAGGCACTTCTTGGACTTTGAGAACAAGTGAATCCATCGGTAGAAATAGCAACAGTGCTCTTTTCACGCCATATATGCAATGGAAATGGTTCCCCAAGGCTGCCAAATCATGCAGATTTGTAAGTTAAAACAAATTATTAGTGTCAGTGTATCACTGGAGGTCGTAATTAAATAACTGCAATTACCAACTTCTAACTCCTCTCAAGTAAACTGAGAATAAAATGAAAAATCACACACTGCTATCAATTTGAAGAACTTTATCCAAAACCACGATTTCCATCCAATACTAACAAAACTTGTCATTTTCACCATAGTAAAGGAATAAACCAGTACTAAGTACACACATAGTGAAAGCAGTCAGTAACTGGAAAATAATATAACAGGAGCTTAAAATAATACATTTCTCTTAACTAAACTTGCTAATTACAGTAAACTTTGAGAAAACAAAGGGCATTTCTCAAGTAGTTTTTCTCTTTACAGGCAGAGCTCCACAATCCAAGAACAATGATTACAACAGTAAAGGTTTTTCTATAAACCAACCCATGTGTTACAAAAACAATACAGAGAAGCCCTGCAAACCTGACAGTGTACAAACCAGGGCAGCAGAGAGAAAGCACAAGAGAATTAAATTGTCAAGGATTATTAAGAAAAAATAACAGTGCATACTAAAGGGCTCCTGTAAAGCTGTTTTACATGAACTGAAGAATGTAATTTCCATATGACCATGATTTTGTGTGAAGCACAGATGCTTTCAGAAGTGTCACTATTTAGCTTATTTTTTTTGGGAAAAGCCCAAACAGTTAGGAAGTATTTGAGATAACTGAAAAACAAACATCATAGGCTACCTCACAAAGCTAGCTACCAGATTTATTTACACTAGCTCAGCATTTCACTGAGACTTTGTACTCCACTCCTTCCAAACTTCCCAACTTCAGAGCTGGAAGAGGTCTTTATTAGAGAAAGAACAAATATTTCTCAGGTTAGGTGCTCAGACAGTAGAAAAAAATAGTGCAACTGTTTGCTACATTATATACCCTTCCAGCATAGCTATCAAAATATTCAGACTTGGTTTTTATTACCTTCTCATTTAAAAAAATACAGCATTCTGCTTTCTTTCTTTCTTTCGATTAGGAAATTACACACATATTTAGATATATTTAAAATAAAACCCCAGCAACCCAGAGCAAGTCCTGCAAACTGATCCACTGAAGCAAATGTCAGAAGTGGAGAAGAAGTGTTATTAATCCAGTTGACTCCAGGTGGAGGCAAAGGTCCCTCTGGACACAGCAGTGTGCAGGCTCAGGAGCTTTGATCATCCTTACGAAGGCAGTAACCGAGAGGAGTTTTAGGCTTAGATCTGTAAACAGTTCAATCTTGTTCACTCATTAGTGGGGCTGAACTCCCATGAAATGTCACATCATAGCAATGTAAGGTCCCAAAACAGCTCAGGAAGCTCCCAAAACAATCCCAGCACAAACAGGGACCTGGGAGAGAGGCTGCACAGCTCCCTCAGTTCTAGACAAAGAATGCACTTCCTTTTGGTTGCAATGAGATTTAGAAATGCTCAATCTGGCTACAGCAGCTTGGCCACCCATCTGAGAAACTGCAGGTCTGACTAGATTTGGAATGGCTTAGCACATTGTGGTTGTTTCTTTCCACCGAATAGGCTAGTCTTTAATGGCTGTGACTCTACAATAAATCACATAGAGTTTTTCTATTCTCCCTACTTCCCACTCTCCTCACCTTACCCCGAGAGCATTACCATGATTGTGATCTGCTGAAAATAACAAAGGACTTCGGGTGGGGAAAAGCTCAGTAAATGCTGACCGTGGAACAGTGCAGTATATCTATAAAATCCGAATTTCTGAAAGGTAACTTTGCATTATATGCATACTGATAATACAGTTACAAAGCTTCATGGCTACATCTCACTCTTCTGCTTGGTCAGAACACTCTGTGGTTTGCTAAGGCAGATAATGATTAAGATTTTTTCCTACAGGAAGGGACCTTGTGTCACTGTTCTTTGCACTTACTGTGGGAAGTCCTTATTTATCACTAGTCTTACCCTCACTGAAAGCCAGTGAAGGAGGTGGTGAAGAAGGGCTGAAGAACATTGCTGAGTTCCAAATGCTTGGATGCTCTGACACCAGGGAATGGAAAGAATACAGAAAAGGGGAAAAATAAAATGAAGCCATAGAGAAAATGTGATGGCGACAATGGATTTAAAAAGATGGATGAGAGTTCACATTATGGGAATTTGGGAAGGAATGATACAGCCTAAAGGACTGGCTAGTGACTTTTGGGATATTCTGTGATTCTGTAACCTGTTTCTGTTCTCAGCCTTTTTAAAGTCTGGATAATAGCAAGATCCCCTTTGAGACTTACTGACATGAAGGTGAAGATGAAAATGAGGTAATGCTGCTGTACAGATGATACTTGACTCATTAATATTTCATGCTTAAAAAACCTGGGTCATTTTTCCTTTTGCAGGGAGACTAAGCAGAGCTTTGGAAGGTAAATCTTATGTGCATTCTACCAATACAGGAAGCTTTTTGAATATTTTCTACAACTGAAAAATAACTTCACTAGTAGCCTGCTGAGGAAAGATACAATGGGTGGCACAGTACTCCCAAGAATTCCCAAAGACATGGACACCATTTGTGCTCATACAAAAGGACATTTGCCTTGGTACCAACAGCTTAAGTCTGCCTCTGTCACTCAGACAAACCTTGTGATGCATGTCCTTGAAACATGATATGTTTGTGCTATCAGGATTTTCTTTCCCAGTTCCTGGCTGTGTTGCTGCAATTCCCAAAACAGGTTATAGGAAACATAGGTCTGGTCCTGTTGTCTCGGTGTAAATGCTCTGGCACAGCCCAGAATGAAATTAAATTGCCACACACTTTGTTCTGCAAAGGCAAATATTTCCCTGGAGTCGCTTGGGTAGACAATTGGACACTTTCCTCCTTTTTTGTGCCTGAAGAACCACAAACTAAGATGGGTCCTGGCTGGTCCCTAGCTGTTAGGAGTTCCCTACATGTCCAGAGAACAGCTGAGTGGTGACTTCATTTTCCCTGTCTGGAGTTGGAAAGACAAGGTAAAAGGCAAAGATGGGCTGTGTGAGGAAACACAAAAAGTTAGTGTCAGATTAAGGGCAGCAGGAAACTTGAAGGCCTTAGGATGACTTGATTCCTTCAGGATGTTCCCGGATGAGGGGCAAAGGGCTAACTATATGTTAAACCACTCCTATCTTGGCCTTAGGGTGACTGACCAATGTACCTGTAGCAATAAACCTAATAGAATATCAATCTCTAGCTCTTCTCTTGTGAATGAAATAAATGCACTTTTTTTCCCTGAGGATTAGCAAGCTGTAAGGTGAGGAGGGACATGCTGAACCTGAGGGTTAGCTCACTTATATTCAGCTCTGGCTGTAGGTCCAGGGAGCCAGTGAGGCTCAGAGGGACAGAGCAGCAATTAATGAACCACTCAGCCCTGCCTGTCAGAACCCTCATGTCTGACATTATCACCAGGGACTTCACTGCCCTTTTCCTTTCTGCACATTAACCAGATGAAATCCAATTCTCCAGAGATGTGAATGCTCCAAAAGCACAGACGCATTTTGATCTGGGATTCTGATTTTTGGTCTATTTATCTCAAATGGAAATCATCCTTAAAAAGAAGAATTTTCCAGCTTCTGCTCTGTGATTAGCCACAGGAAATTCAGTAAAATTACGCTGGATAAACGGACAGTGCTACATGAAATTTATAACTCACATCAGCCTGCAGAGAAATGTGAAAAGGATATTACCAACTGGAATTGTTTGAGAATAGCAAAATGAAAGCTTCTAATAAGAGAAAAAATACATAACAACCCACAGACTAAGGGCCCCTGTTTTCATTTGGTTCCAGACACAAAGGCATATTTTTTCTTTATCTTTAAATGGATGTACAGAATAAGGCTATAATGTCTGGCTGTTTCTATCCACTCTTGATTTGGGGCTTATTATTATTACAAATTGCTCAGCAGTTGGGTAGGATGCTGACTGCCCCCAAGTCCCATTGTAAACAAGGATTTTGGAGTGGGGATCTCATTACTTCTGAGATATCTCTGACCTCACTTGCCTGCTCAAAAGGCTAAATACATTATTTGTAGCACCGAAGTCTCTCTGCTGCTGCTGTTGCATCAGTTTCAAAATGTGTTTTTTGTTTTGTAAGTGTGTTGACACAGAAATACATCCTCCCTCATTTTATTTTAAGAGGATGTTAACAATGCTGCAAACAAGCTTAGACTCCTAGTCTAGTGCAGATAAAAATACAACAGGAGTAGCTGTGTGGGTTTCCCCACTCAGTTCTCCTTTCTAACGTGCCATTGCACCCACCTGCATAATTGTTCAGCCTTTAGTCTCTGCTGTGGTGGCTGCACAGCTGCTGTGTCAAGCTTCTGCCTGCTTTGAGAAGACAAATTTTCTAGAGAGAGTTTGATTATTTGGTATGTTGCCATAAATCCCTAGAGGTCATGGCTAAAAGATACTCATGAGGGCACCCCAGTTTGTCTTCCTGCTTCCCATGGCTCATTACATACAGTATTTCTTCTTGTGTTTGTATGCTGAAGCTCACAAAAGAGCTGTGGTCTAACACTCCATATAGAAAATGGTTTTCTTCCTCTATGACAGAACAAACTCCAGTCGAGATACTGTAACTTATCTGTGCTAGACATTTTTATTTAAAGCACAGATCTTGTACAAGTGCTATCCTCCTCTCAGGCTGATATGAAAAGTTCTCAGCAAAGCACAGAGGCCTCTTCTTTCACAGGTGGTCTTCAGAAAACAGTGCTGGGGAATGCATTTGGGCTTCCTCATCACTCCTCAGTGAGTGACAACAGTTATCCAGCTGCCTGGCTCCAAGGAAAGGAGAAGCTACAGTGCTCCAAGTCAAGCTGTGTTGATAGTTTAGGGTATAACATATACCCACAGAACGAAGAGGTAACATATTTCACAGGACCATACCTATGAAACATCAACCATTCATCCACTTCTCCACTACCCTCTGTGGCTTCTCGAGACTTCATGGATAAGTTCCCTTTTCCAATGGTTCAGTTTAAACCTCCCCTAACCTCCCAGAAGAAAGAAGTGGATTCTCCCTCACTGGAGGTATTCAAGAACCATCTGGAAACAATTCTGAGCCATATGCTCTAGGCTGGACATTCTTGAGTAGGAAGGTTGGACCAAATGACCCATTGTTGGATGTTCCTTCCAGCCTGATTCTGTGATTCTCAGAAGTGGCTGTGGTGGATGAAGCCAGACACAACATTCAGAAACATAGAGTGCATATTATCACTATTGAAGTAGATCAGAGCTTGAGCCAGCTCTGCCCACTGCAATTTAGGGATCTTTAATACACCTGACAATATTCCTGGCCTGCAGTATCCTTGTACCTGCATCCTAAAGCTATTTTTTCCACAATTCGTGTGCAGTTTAACTATGAGACAGAAAATGCTTGCACTTGCTGCTTACACCCAGATTTCCATGTCACCCTGTCAAGCCAATTGCTTTAATTAAAGTTCTGTCTGGCCCTTCTTGACAACTCAGCCTCTAATGATGAAAATATGTATGACGATGATCTGGATGCAGAAGGCAGAACTCATTGTTTTCCAAGACTCCTGCTATTACTATCAATTTCACATGAGAGTAGGGCACTTTCTTTGGGAAAAGCAACACAAAAGTGTCACTCAGTTTCATTAGCAGAGTGGTGGATCTTTGCTGTTCCCACTCTGCTGCTTTTCTTCATGGGTGAAGAGTTTAACCCAGTGCTCTGGGAGAGAGATGCAAACATTGTTAATTGCACTAAGATTAATATTCTAGGAAATTTTAAAAAAAAGCACTCCACTGGCAAAGTCATTAAGCAGTAGTATAATCCCACTGGGCAAGCACCACAGTGTCAAACTGGTTTTAGTCATGTTGGAAATGTTTTGCTCTTTATGCAAAAATAATGGTCGCAGGATCTGGCTGGCCTAACTAGAGAGCCTACAGAAACACTGAAGAAAAGTCCAGGAGTAATTGATACAATTACAAAGGCAACAGAATATCAGAAAATGGTTGGGGACAGTACATTTTATAAAGGAATATTTCCACAGGTCCTACATGTTCATACACCAGACCTTGTCCTGCTTGATTCTGCATTGGAAAGTTCTCTGCAGCTTTCCAGCCTCATTTAACAGCTTACTTTCTGCTCAGAGAGAATAAGGAGGGATGTAAGAACAGGCAAGGTATTTATGCAGCTCCCCTGTTTTTAATTGTCCTCTGCCTATGAAGGAATTAATAGATATTATAGTACTGTGAAATCTCATTTTTCTATCATTCTTAAGACTATAGCCATTTTATTAGGCAGAATTTGCTTGCTTTCTTTCTGGTCTCCCAGAACTGGGCTTCTCAAACGTTTTCCCAGCACGGGTCTTGTCTGTCCTCAACCATCTTCATAAAATCCTGCCTCCAAACAGGGAAATAACAACACACACAGAAGCTCATAATCGTTTTTCTCAGTTTCAAAACAACTTCTTTCCTCCCCACTTCTAGCTCTGTTTGCATCTTTCCCAGCTTTAAAGACCAGTTCATAGAGGGGGAAGATAAGATGCACAGTGACTACTGAGTGGTTGGAAATAGTGATTTGGGGCATGCTGCTTTGATTCAAGTAACTGTCCACCAGCCCTGCAGGAAAACTGGTATAAAGAGAAAAGAAGAAAATCCAAACCTCTCTATACATTCAGCAGCTCTTAGTCCAGCCTCAAGCTCGGTGGCAGGCAAGTGTCAAAAATAGTCTCTGTGCCTGCAGACAAGGCTTTCTGGAATCAGGGTAGTAGCTATATGAGACAGAAAATCTAGACAGTACATGCAGACATAGAAGAAGAATTTGTCTGCTCCTCTCCAAGTGCAGACATCTTATATATTTATGTTTCATTTCTAAGGGGGAAGAGGGAGATTTCCAACAGAGGTGATTTTTTTTCTCTCCTCAAGATTTTATAATCTTTCAAGCAAAAAAGGCTACAGCTTGTTTTGATAAGATACAGCTCTTGAAAAGGAACTGCTCATGGGAACAATGCAGTGAAAATGTTGTCCCTTAACAGAACAAATCCAAATGATAATCAGAGTCATTACCTAAAACAGGCTATATAAAAGTTACTTCTAGGAGTCTCATTAGAACCCAGCGATATATTAAAACTTAAATATAAGCACTTGCATATCTGTCACTTATTACCTTTCATGTGTTATTTCTACCCCAGGACATATCTGACTCTTGTATTCTTGTATTCACTCCCTTGTAGGCACAGAATTGTCCAATCTTTCTTTCAATTTCATCTTTCTCACAGGCATCATTCACTGTTAATTAGGCTTCACAGTTTCCCCACATTCTTTTGATACATTAATAACCTTATGAAAGTACACAGCTGCTGTAGGAAATCTGGATTACAGTGAAACGAGATGAAAAGCATAGTATTTGGCCTTTGTTTCCTGGAAGGGACACATATACAAACCACTGTAATCCAGTACCTCTAGACAGAACTCCTATCCTCTAACCATTTAGTTCATCTAGAAAACTAAGATGTCCAGCAAACATGACATAGAACAATTCCATACAATATTATACCACAGTAAAAAATGCACAAAAAAAGCTGACAAACTGCAGAAGAGCTGCTAGTAAAATTTTCTGTAGAAAATAAGCACTTTCTATATAAATATCACTTTCTCTGTATTTATTATACCCAAGTTGATCTCTCTTTTATTACATTTCTATACAAAACTGGTATTGGCTCTGTTCTCAGTTAAAGCTCTCACCTCCATACAATTTGCAACTGCATCCAAACTTTCTGCCATCAGGATTTAAGATGATTATCTTGCATTTCATTTCCATGTCTGTGGCAGCACTTAATCAACAAAGTCCCTACCTATACGTATTTATATAGATATACATGTATATATACACACATACATACATACATACACATGACAAATACTGTAGCAGTTTTCCTCTCTTCCAGTGTTCGTAGTGACAGTCATCCTAGAAGGTGAAGGCATACACCACTCCCACAACTACAATATTTCCAATTGTTGCTATGATTGCAATCCATAACAATATGGCATCATTTGAAGAACGGGATGTCTCTTCTGGTGGATTCTGCATGGAAGAAGCTGCATGGACATTGGCTGATGAGTTAAACAAGGAGTACTCTGTACTAAAGTCCTCGTTGGGTGAGTCCATAAAGGCTCCTCCCATAACAGGAAGCTGTGAAGAAAGACATGGCAAAATCAGACTGGAAGCTAATCTCTGCTTTTGCATTGTCTCAAAGTCATTACGAAAGACTAACCATTAGCCAACCTGCAAAATCAGTGAGATTTCATGTACGTGGTGCTAACCTGTCAGGAATACTACAGACACACACTGTACAGTATTTGTCCCATTTATCTTAGAATCATTACCATTGCAATAAACATAAGAGCTGGCATGCAAGCTTCAAGTCACCCTAAGTAATCATATGCATTTAAAAAGAAAATATACAGCTATACACAAAGTACTCACAAAATTCTAAGTTGATAGCAGTATGATTGTTTTGTGACTACCAGCAAAGGTATCATACCACTGTGCAAGCACAGGGAGGATCTGGTGCAGAGAATTTGTTCTCCTTTCACATATCACAAAAGGTTCTTACTGTAAAACAGGTGGAGTGTACTCAGTGCACTAAACTCACTTGCAAAACACACTGCCATAATCCAGAATTTATAAATTGATTCAATGGAAAACTTCAAATTGGTTTTTGAAAGGTTCAGTTGCAATGAGGTAAGTGGCAGATTTCTAATGCTTCTCCCATCGCAGACCTCTCCTACCAGGAAGGATAAAGTTTCTTTGATGTTTTTGGTGGATTTCTCAGTGGTACCAGAAAATGTTCTCGATACGATACCAGTTCTTCAATACAACATGGAAAAGCTGAAGGAAGAAGGAATTGTTTAACCTTGTGCTTTTACATGTCCCACTTGTCTCTCCAACTTCATCCTAGATCACAACACATTCTTCATGATTCAAGAACTATTTTACCTGCTACATAGGGTGTAAAATTACATCCTTCAGCAAATGAATGGATTCCCCATTCATGCAAAAGAAGGATATGTGCTGCAGTACTAGGACCATCTACTTCTAAACTTTTTCAAACAAAAGTTTTTTGCTTCTGTCCTTGTCCCTTGTATGTTTGGGAATGAAGAGCTGGAAGAGTCTCCCCTGGCTCACTGACTGCAGGCTCCACAGTCTCACGTAAATATAGGGCATTGTTTCACAAAAAGCTGCAGAACATCTGCTTCAAATACCTATAAATGCTCAGGGGACACACTTCTGAATATCCTGTAAAAAGCCAAAGACCTGCTTAGCAACCTCAGGAACTGCAAGTTTTATAT
>NW_008683133.1:106867-122078 GCF_000695815.1 Acanthisitta chloris
ATTAAAACCCCAAGTTTCTGCAGTACTCTGTAACTAAACTCCTGGAGGATTTAAGTAGCAAAGTTATAAGTAGGTAGACCAAAGCCATGGCTTTACTGGAATAAAAAACAACCCCAGGGTTATACGTCTAAATCTCTCTGGCAGCTTGAGCAGAAGGGAAAAAAAAACCCCAAGTTTCTGCAGTACTCTGTAACTAAACTCCTGGAGGATTTAAGTAGCAAAGTTATAAGTAGGTAGACCAAAGCCATGGCTTTACTGGAATAAAAAACAACCCCAGGGTTATACGTCTAAATCTCTCTGGCAGCTTGAGCAGAAGGGAAAAATAAGAAAAAAACAACCTCAGGGTTATACGTCTAAATCTGTCTGGCAGCTTGAGCAGAAGGGAAAAATTACATCATGGCATTAGTGACTGGTTTGATCTTGAGCAATGAGTAAAACCTAGACATCAGTGCATCCCACCTACATTCTCCTTTCAGATCTGGTGGGAGTCCCAGGCTTCAAGGAAAGCTGAGAAAAAAAGTCTGGGAATATTGTCCTTAACATACACCCTTACTGCAACACCAACCAACATTTCCTTCCTCACAGTGGTTTCCATGATGCTGCTGTCACCTTCCAACCTTCAGAAACAATTACAATGTCCTGTTTTACATCCTTTTTGTAAGTGGGTTTGGGGTTTTGGTACCATTCTTCACCTTTCTCAGTAGGGCTTTTTCTACTATCACTTCAACACTACTACTGAAGACACCACAATCTATGAATGACAGGAACATGCCTTGCCTTTATTCAGCCACACCACAGAAGGCTGCTATACCCTTAGCCCTAAATTGTCATGCCCAATACTCACTGGGCTGAAAAATCAATCTTTTGACACCCTGTCCTTCAACTACTGCATCATATTTTGACTCTCCCAATAACCTCTTGCTTTGGTACCAAACTACACCCCTCGTGGCTGTGCTATGGAGGATACTGAACAGGACAGTACATGAAGATAAACCATCTCTTCTCTCCACAGTGGTGGCTGTAATCTACAGATAACAGCAAAGAATTTGAGACGTTTGAGAATCCACTAATTGCTTTTTGCTTGCCATGCATAACATTTTACAGAGCTCTAAAAGACAAGGTCTTTCTCAAAGCTGACTGCTGAACAAATTTCATCTGTACTAGAAAATATCATGTCACATTCAAAATTAAAGAGAGAATGATGAAAGACCACAGTGGATATGTCATACTACCTAATCCACATTAAATAAAATTAACTCTGATATCAAATATGATTAGACAAAAGCAGTCGACAAGAAACCAAGCAGCAAATTGCAAAAGTAAAGTTTTATGCATTCTCTCTGCATAGAAGATTTTTGCTGCCAGTTTCAACAGAGAGGGTGCTTTAAACAGAGCAAAAGCTTCAATTTCTCAAGCCCATCTTGATGCTTTGAATCCAGTTCCACCAGC
Source organism: Acanthisitta chloris (assembly GCF_000695815.1). NCBI lineage: Eukaryota > Metazoa > Chordata > Aves > Passeriformes > Acanthisittidae > Acanthisitta > Acanthisitta chloris. The sequence goes on from NW_008683133.1 coordinate 108,317, forward strand.
CTTTTTTATGTTGTGGGATTTGATAAGGAAAACATTTCTCAATTTAATCAAAATTTCTTTTTATTTAGAGATTGTCAAAAAATTCTTACTTCAAACAGAAATGTATTTATGCAGAGATGATGCCATTTAACAGCTTTGGAGATGCTAATTAAAGATCTTTGCAGCCAATGACAGGCACACATTGACCATACTGACAGCAAAATGCTCAATCTGAGGTGCTTTGCCTCCTTAGCAAACCAGTTTAATCAGCAAATCAGCATTTAGGATGGTCAATTCTGCAAAAATCTTTCAACTGGAACAGTCATCTAAATATATAGAGGTACACACATATGTGCATGTGCCCAAGACAGTGGGAGGTCATGAACACTGTTCTGGTGAGTGATACCTGGTTTTTGGGCCACATTTTCTATGCTCTCAGTGAGTTATTTGAAATGACAAGCTTCCACCCTGTTAGTCCACCTGGTGCTGTCACAAAGGCACAGAGCATCCATGGAGCAGCACAGCTACACAGCACACTGTAAATTATGTCAAATTTGAATCTCCTTGTACTGTCTAAGGCTCAAACAAGCTGTCTGCACCATCTGAGGGAACACATGGTGAAACAACTCATCTGAAATCTCTGAAAGGCTTGAGGTGACCTGATATAAAGTACTGACATTCAGCACCTGGCACAGGCTACTACTGTAAAACTGACTTCCAGTTTTTCTGTTTGTAGGTCAGTAGCACTTCACGCGGATCTGGAAACAAACCTTACTGCCAATTTCCCATTTGCAGAAATCATCTCTTACTAAATGTGTATTCCTCATCTCTCACTGCTAAAATAGCCTCACATAAGAGCACAAGGAATGGCCATATGGCCATATAGAAAGTCCATCTCCCTTGTGTGTTAGCTCCAACAGTGAACATAAATAGATGCTTAGGAAAGAGTAACAGCACAACAGGACAAACATGTCTGATATTACCTCTTAGCAACTGACAGCCTCTGACTGTTTTCAGCTTAAGGAGTTCATAAATCAGATACTATTGCTATGGATTTAATAACTTGTAAAGATTTTTGCTACCAAGGGCTTGTCCAGCCTCTATCCAAGCTTATCAGAAGCTGAGCACCCTTCTCAGTCTGGCCTCTTAGTGCTACTTAACTGAGAGGGTTGACCAGTGATTAGTCATGTAAATCATGCTTGGGAGACATGCCATCTCTCCATGGGAGAGAGGGAAGCATGGGTGATTAGTATCAACTGGCAATCTATCTTTTTGGTAGATTAACTTCAGTGAGATGAATCTCCTCCTCAGTCTTGATGTGTTTGTTCTCCCAATAGGTACAGTATCTTCCCTCTGCAGTCTTATTTGAGATATTGCATTAAAGGCTGTGAGACCTCCAGACTTGACACTAATGGGAGTTGTGAAGTGCCTGTGATTAACAGCAGGCTAAGGACAGAAAGCAGGCAGTGCTCTCTGTTGTTGCTCTATTTTTCTGCCCGTGCCTCTACAAAGCAAATACACGCCAATTTACATCAGCCAAAACCTTGTCACTGTCATTACTGTGACCTGCAGTCTGGTTTAGCCTCAGAGGGTATTTTTAGTTCAGACATAGCTGTGCAGAGCCTCTGCCACCCTCCCCAAGAGCGCTGGGCAAGGAGGCCAGGGCAAAGGGTTAACTGGGAAACGTGACAGCGAGGGACATGGCAGGAGCAGATGGTGAGGGAGAAGGCTGCAGCACACTCTTTGGAAATTAAACCCTTTTCCCCAGTGACTATGTCGATATTGTTAAGTAGCACTAATAGTACATTGCTTGCTAAATGGCTTCTAGGACAGGCAGAGAAAGAAATGGAATCATTAAACAGCAACAGCAGAAAACCAAACAGCAAAATGTCAAGTGCTAATGAGAACACCCACTGTGCTGAACACCACCTACTGGCACCCAAGAGGATGCTTTGGGGTCATGAGGTGAACAAGACTCTTGAACAGTTACAAGATACACTTTTCAGTTAGCAGAAAAACCCTATTTTATAACCGAAATGATTTACAGGAAGGAAAAACAACATGTCAGGTACCAGTCACTGATACACTAAAAATGGTAGCTTTTTTAAAGTAGCATCACATAGAATCCATCACATAGCAATAACATTGCTCCATTTCTTTGAGAATTAACTGTCTGTCAGTTTTTCTTCCTCAGCAAGAGAAGTGTAACATGTAGCTGCTGCTACCTTACTGGGAACCCAGGCTTGGCATAGATGTTTGAAAGCATAACTGAATCCTCTAGTAGTCATTTTCCAGAAACTAAGAAAGTGGTTTAAACAGTTGTGCTGCATCTTTGCCCTGGCCTCACCATGCGTCACTCTAGGAATGGAATGCTGAGAGGTGAAATGTCATCTCAGCTCAGACATTGTTTTGGATTTTAAATCCCTCTTGCTACTTCAGAATATCTAACATTTTGTAGTTTCATTTTGGTTAAATTTTAGATAACATAATTTTATATGACAGTATAGTCTGAATAAATAAAGTAAAATTATTATTTCCTTCTGCTCTGGCAGTGTGTGATCACTGCAGTGCATCACTGCAGTGCATATTTGTGTCTGAAAACCTTCCACCTGCAATCACAAATCAATCTAACACAGTTGTCAAAGGCAGCAGCAATATGCAGGTTCACAAAAAGCATCATAACAACATCTTAATTCTTAAGCATTTATAAAATAAATGTTTTGCACTAAAGAGATAACCCACAGGACCAATATTCTCCCCACACTAGTTCTCTTGTGAATCATAGAATCATGGAATTATCAAGGTTGGAGGAGATGTCTGAGATTATTAAGTCCAGCCATTAACCTGTCACTCTGCTGTAACCTCTAAACCCTAAACCATATCCTCCAGCACCAGATCCAGACTCCTCTTAAACACTTCAAGGGATGGTGACTCCATCACTGCTCTGGGCAACCTATTTCAGTGCCTGAACATCCTAACAAGGAAAATATATTCTCCTCAACTAGAGCACGCACTGTAAATGAAGATGTCCTGATTACTATTGATTTGTCAGTAACATCTATAGAACCAAGTTCTTCTGTCCACCATTTGCTGGAATATCACCCAACTGATTACAATGCAAAGATGTACACAGTGACAATCAGGAGAGCTGTTCCATGTTCACTGCAAGTGGATTAATTTGAATGCATTAAACCTACACACAAAAAAACCCACCACCTAAGGCAATCCTCTTTCATTTAATTAAATAGGTCTAATTCTGAAGATGGAGGGTCCATGCAAATTCTTTATGCAGTTAACTTCAAATTCTCATTTTGAGTGATTCAGATTCCTGCTTCACCCTGGAATCACAGTCTCAGGTTGACAAGCTCAGGAAAAAACAGCTGCTTATTTTCAATATTTAGTTGTCAAAATATTCACCCTACCAGTGGCAAAGGAAAATTTTCACTCCAACTTGGAAGCATCAGGATTTCACCTGATACTTTTATTCTCATTAAAACCTTTCCATTCTATCAATTCTACCAATCTCTGCTTTTCTTCCAACTCATTATATTCCTAAGACCTATGTGTTACTTCTTCCGTGGCTTTCCATATGCACACTAGGATACATACGATGACTTTGTCTTTTTAGATGATATCACTGTTCAAAGTTGTTCCTTAGCAGTATCTCAGATGCCAGATGTTCAAGCCTTGCTGTTGAACCACACTGAATTGCCTTGGTTAACAGGTGTCTAGATACTCCAGAAGGAACATCCCAAGATGTTTCAAGATGCTGCAGTAGACACTTCAATTCTGAGTTTGCTATAGAATTCTTGGCTATAGAAACCAGTTTCCTTCAACTAAGGTTGAGGAACCAAACTCAGCTGGATTGCTGGCTCTAAACTACCCCTCAATAGTTTTCCCTTATAGGAGCACACATCCTGTGCAAACTGGAGCACCTCTCTGTGGAAAGTTCCTCTGCTGAATCAGCTGCAAAAAACAATATAAACAACTGGCATGAATTTTTCACTCTCATATTTCTGCATAGGTAGCATCCAAAATACCCTAATAATAAACATGATATGATTCCATTCCTGCGGTTTAGATCTGTCTAGTGCCTCCTTGAAACAGCCTTTACTATTTCAAAGAACCCTACTGCTTTTAAACTATTATTCTCAACCAACTGCTGTTGGCTTCCAAGCATGGAAGACTGAGAACAAACAAAAGGCTTTTTAATAAAAAAAGCCGACAGGAGCTGACAAGTCTGAAAAGACAGCAGAGGCGTTTTTCATCCTACCCCTGGTTGCAAGAATTCCTCCTGTCTTTACAGCCAATGCCAGGAATCAGGTTGCTCAAGGCTTCATCCAGCCTGGCCTTGAACATCGCCAGGGTCAGGGCAGCCACCATGTCCCTGGGCAACATGTTGCAGTGTCTCACCACCCTTAGAGAAAAAAAATATATATAACCTAAACTTCCTCTCCTTCAATGTGAACTCATTACCCCTTGTCCTATCAGTGCAGTTCCTAACTCAGAGTCCCTCTCTGGCTCCTAATTGGCACTTCAGATATTGAAAAGTTGCTGGAAGGTCTCCACACAGTCTTCTCTTCTCCAGGCTGAACAGCCCCAACTTCCTCAGCCTGTCCTCACAGGGGAGATGCTCCAGTCCTCTTACCAACTCTGTGGCCTCCTCTGGACTTGCTCCAACAGTTCCATGTCCTTCTTATGTTGAGGACACCAGAATTGCATGCAGTATTCCAGGTGGGGTCTCACGAGAGCAGAGGGAAGAATCACTTCTTTTGACCTGTTGCCCACACTCTTTGGTTGCAGCCCAGGATACGATTGGCTTTCTGGGCTGAGCTCACACTGCACCTAAGTCTTTCTCCTCACTGCTGGTTTCAATTACTTCCCCACCCAACCTGCAGATGAGCTTGGGATTGCCATGGCCCAGATGTAGGACCAGTGCTGCATCAAGGAAAAGAGTAAGCTTTGTCAGTATTGAACAGAAATTCAAACTTGCATGAAGAAGTCTCAACTCTAAGTCACACATAATTTATATAGTTAATATGTATACCCTAAGTTGGATGGGGTGGTCAATATCACAAAAGCATGCAGGGAAGTCAAGCAGATGTGCTTTAAACTATCTGGATGCCCCTGGAACAATTAAAGCAGCAGCACTAGTTGACCTTCCACATAAATAATCCAATGGATGCTAACATCCTATTGTGGACAACCACACTGGGAAAGTGGAAGATGTCTGGGTCCCATGTACACACAGTTGTAACTTTCATGATTGCAGGAGCACATGCACATAGAAGAAAAATATAAACAGAGGTAACTAGAAAGGCAAGTATTTATCAAAATGGAAAAAGTGGGAGGTGATGAAACTAAACATCATTGTTGTCGTGAGTAGGAGCTATTCAAATCTGCTTACAACTTCCAAAAATGGCAAAACAGAGGACCTTTTCATGCCATGCATAGTCATACTGGAAAACTCAGAACAGGAATTCCTTTAGTGATAAGAGCAACCTGCAGAGCTGTATCAGTTTAATGCAGAGCATGATTCTGGAAAGGCTTCAAACATCAAGTCTCTGAGTTCAAACTCTTTAATCATGTGAAAAGAAAGAGGTACTGATTATTGCACTCACTGCTTCCCAACATTTTTGGCACTGGTGACTTCAAAGCCAAACTACTGGATTTAACTGGACTTAATGGTCTACTGCTCTGATCCAAGCTGGCAATTTCTTCCTGGTATCAAGTTCCTCTGTTACAGAAAACCCACAAACAACTGAACAAACAAAGAGTAATCTGGGGGAAAAGAAAGGAACAGTGCCTAGGGCATAATGTTTTGATGTCTCAAGGGACAGCTTTGCTCTAAGGACAGAAGGCTGTATCACTAATAAGAAACAAGCATACAGCTGCACCACATCAGTGGCAGTTTCAGGTGTTACACAGAGATTAAGTGGCTCTCCATGTGTCAGAGGATAAGGAGGAAAATATGAGTAACACAAGTTGATTGTACTGGCACTTCATGTCTGCAAGAGGAGAAGACATTCCCACAATAAACAGAAAAGCCAAATTATGAGGTGTAAGCAGAAAACCACAGAGCAGAGCTCAAGAGCAGATCTATAGGAAAAACAACATGAACTAAGTCTAATCCATTTTCTCAAAGTGAAAAAGGGCTGCACAGGAACTTCTTCCACAGTGATCACTGCAGCTATGTTCATCTCTGACTAAATGTTGATGCATCATTATCAATTTACTGATGTGTCCGAGGTATCTTGGTAGTAAAGAAAGGGTCTGACCTTCATATTCTTTTCATTTTCCTTCTGCTCCCTCTCTCTTAGCCTAACAAGATGCTTAGGCTGTTCCCAGCGGGGAGAGATGGGAATTGGCAGCCATTCACAGTAATGGGAGCAACGACACAATTTCAAAAGCAGAACCAGTTCCAGAAGAAAAATTGTTTAAATTACTAGACTTCAGGCATAGGCAAATGCAACAATTTTGTAAATCACTATATCCTTCAGTATTCAGTAATCAGGATGCTATTCACAAACACTGTAAGAATTTCAAGGAGCAGGTGTTAGGAGCTCAGACTAGTAGGATGTGATATTTTGGACATCATCTTATTCCTCTAGAGAAAAAATAACAGCACAGAAATTCCTCTATGCTGCATATGCTGACCACTGCTCAAACCAAAACCCAGTAGCAATAAAAAAACCTTGCATGCTCCTCCAATGCCTGCTACACAGCCCATGAAAAATTAATTGGCTGAGATTTAACTAAACCCACTAACAGGCTTAGCTCTATTTCACCAGAGAAATTATTTACTATTCTGTGCAGATTCAAAAGCTTTCAACCTATAGATCTGATGTATCTGATGTTCCACAGTGATGGGTGTACTGCAAAGACAAGTTGGGATACGTTTGTCTACTGAGGGCAGTAATTGCTACCACTGCACCTGTGCTGTACTTAAAAATATGATATAAATTCTTCATTCATTTTCAGCACCTTTGAGATAGCCACCTGGAATCTATCTTTGAATATGATAAGAGTTAGGTCAGCACCCCCATTATAATGCAAACACACTGTGAAAAATATTATTCTTTGATGACTTCCAGAGATTAATTCTCTCATGGAAAATACTTGCAGGCATCCAATAAGAAGCCTCAGAAGGGAAATTAAAATAATTTAATAGGTTCAACTTATTCCATAATTATTTTTTTCCATAAGTGTATATATCCTATCAAACTCTCAGAAAAAAAAGCAGAGGATAGAGAAGACTGGTACTGATGTATGCAGTGTTATTTTGGCTATACAGCATCTTTATGTAACGCTTTTTGAATGGTGCATTACACCTTCACCAACAAAATAGAGGGAAGGCTGAGGTATGCTGACAGACTGTTTGAGTTATATCTTTCATGCCTTATTTAAGGCTATTTTTGTAAACTTTTTTCTTTGCTTACTTGGAAGCTAGTCCAAGACTCACAACAAGCCTGAGAGACAACAAAAACAACGTATTCCTGTTGAGATGGACACAAAAAGGAGAAAAAGCTGACATAGTGTTAGCCTTCTTCACGTCTGGAGATGTTAAGGGCAGCAGCCAGCATGAAGGTCAAGTAAAGCATAGAAAGCAGCTTACAGGAAGAAAGGAGGATTGCCAAATGTCCCTACTGTGTGCACATTGCTTGATGGAATACCAAGATGTGGCGGATTGCCATACGTCTCGATTCCATCAGGCATATCAGGCTCAACATATGGCTCAAACAACCTATAGACTACACATTCCTCTCAACTTATTCTGTAATGCCTCACTAATGGTTTATACTTAAAGAAGGAAATATAGAATTTCCTTCAAAATGAATCATATTCCCTTGTGTTTCGGTACCACGAATGAGCTAATCACATAAAGCACAAGAGAATCAAAATGAGAAGGTGAAAAAATTTTGACAATTTCCTAATTCCTGGTACTTAAAGAGTAGTATTCATCATGCTAAGAAAAGTTCCTTCTAACATAACTATTTGTTGAATGTCATGAATAGACTAAAAGCTCAATCACATGTAAATTTTGAGTGCTTAATAACTCAGTGCCACCACGCAACTATCTCAGCCATCTTCTAGGATTTACTGTTCCCACAGAAAAGCCCAAGGAAGAGAAGAACCATGTGTTTCTCATCCACTTTGGTGCAAGGTCAGTAGGCATAACATGAACATGATTCACAAATGGCTTAAAATAAGCCTGGGTGACTTTGCTTTGAGGTAAAAGAGAAGAATCCATACAAGACATTTCACTGTCTCTTTGAGGGGGTAGAAACCTCTATCAAAGTGTGAGAACAGCCATCATCAGAGCCAAATATTCCATATGTTCTCACCAACCCAGATTCTCACAACCTAGGTTTTGCTCATGTACCAAGACCATCAAGGGATGATTAAGTGTGGCTGAACTAGACAGCAGCTGATGACAGCTTTATCACGCCAAACAAAAACAGAACAGCCAAGCCATCTGTGTTTGTGTACTTACGTTTAAGACTGTTCAAACAGTTCAGAGCACATTACAGAAGAATATACTAAATTATACATTGATTCTTTCTCTCAAGATAAGCTTGTCTATACATGTGTAGGCAAAACAGCACTCCTTAGTGCCTGACATACACAGGATGGGCACAAGTCAATGTATAATTCATTATACTTCTATTTGTAATTTGATACTTGTGCTTTGAACTCCTGCAGTTGGTGGGGCTGTGCAGTATAATTAAAGCCATGAATATGTAACAGCTTTCCTCAGGAATTAATGTTTTCCTACCCAGAAGTGATTTCCGTAAAAGCTTGTTCAGTCATTCTTGTGTTATGGAAGGCTGAGCAGGGAACAAAGAAAACAATGACAAAGTGTATTGTATTTGCATTTTCCCCCCATTTTACTCAGTGGAATATGAATTGTGGAATCACTACTGGCCTGGAGAGCTGGAACAGTTTAGAGAGAAGGAGTATTTTGGTGGTCTTCCATACCTGATAGAAAATGCAAGTTTACACTCCCCTGGTGTGTTAGGATATAAGGCTGTTTGGAGCAATGCTTTAAAAGTACATAAACTGGAGATGAATGTTATTGCCCCTGAGCCTGACAGCTGTCCCTGAATCTGCTGCAGTTCAGGTACACAAGAAATCATCAACACCAGAACTGTGCACCAGCTGAAAAGTCTTTCTGGTAAAAGGTGTTGAAAAGTAATCAGAAAATGGGCTTTCTCCAAGGTCAAACAGACCACAACCCAAGAGCCAGAGTAAATACACAGACTCCTCTGAAGTTCAGAGTCCCTTGAACTTCAGATGGTCAAAGCAACAAAACAACAAAACAGCTAAGGGATACCTCAGTGCTCTAAGAGACAAAGTTCAGACTGGAGCAAGACGCTTATACCTACATAACCTTAGACACTTACACATGCACACCTGTGACTAAACACACACAGTTTTGTGGTGGTATCTTGCACTTACAGGTACAATTTTAAAATTATCTGACTGGCCAAAAGCAGTCTAAGATTGAGAATAACTATCAACTACTAGAACACAAAACGTAAGGTGAAATATTAGGCAAGTGAACCACACCTAAAATCCAAAACTCTGTTTTGTTAAGCCCTTAGTACAAGTCCTACAAAAATAGTCGCAAAAAAAATGCCTGGCAGAAGCATAACACCCTCAGCCCCAGGAGATGTGCATGTGCATGGCAGTGCTGTTCCCAACACAACTCAAGAGCTGACTGCGTTTTTCAGTTCAAGTTACATACTCAGATAATGAACTCACTGATCTAGATTACAATACTTTTACCCACGCTGAGGTTTTATTTATGATCCCTCTGAACCCAACTTAAGTAAAATAGCACAGTCTCATTTTATCAAGTCATCAATGAGTGCACTGTAAAAAAAATAAATTGTGGAGGAGACAAAATTTGGAGCAGTCAGAAAGATTCTCACCGAGGAGCCACTGGTTCTGATACAAGTGCAGCTCAGCTAAAAATAGACGTTTGGGCTATCCCTGTATCACTCAGTGCAGCCTTTAAACATGATGGAGCACCTAATGAGGGAGACCTCTTAAAGACAGGTAACAGGCAAAGGAAACTTGATTGGAGCCAACCCTAAAACACTCTGAAGGTTGTTGTGTCCTGGGGAGAAAGAAGGCTCTCCCTCATCCCAGGGGTCTGACAGCTATCCACAGAGGGACTTACCCCAGCCACATAAAGTCTATCAAATTGCAGCTCAAGCCTTTTTCAAGCTGAGCATTGCTCATCAAAAATCCAACACAGGAATATTAAGAAGCAGCACAGGAGCTGTTCAATAAAGCAGTGCAAATATCTAGTACTTGCAAAAATGCAAGCATCCCTCTCATCTTTAATTGCTGGTATTTTGAAATGCTGGATTGAAGATCTTCTTTTCAAAAGTACCTCTAAGAGACTCGTACATCCCACACCACCATCCTGTGTTATGGATAAATCCATAACACAATGAGGCATTGGGAGCTCAGGAAGAAAAGTCACAAAGAAAATTTATTACAGTGGATGCCCCAAAAAACACCCACAGAGAGGTTTGTTCCATCTGGTTTGTCCCCTCAGAGCGGTCTCCTTAAAAATGTTCTTAAACTCACCATCCAGTCAGAAGGAGGCAAATTTAGAGATTTAAACTGGACATCAAGAGCTCTCTCAGGAAGGTGCCTATTGCTCTCCCTTGGTGATAAATGGGAAGGTAAGTACCTAACCTTAAGAAGTTCACACAATGTTTATTTGCAAATTTATGAAAAAATTTTTTACCTTGTTAGGTACTGGAGTAGAAAACTTATTTCCTAATCCTGTTATTACACGGGAGGTTTCAGATTTGAAGTAAAAAAGTACACATATATCTAAAACGAATTGCACAGACCCATCTTAAATGTAACTAGATCAATAAACTAATAATACAAGGAATAGCAAAGAAAAAAAGGTTTTTTAAAATATCATTTGTTTAAAGCAGTTCTGCATTTTGTCATTTTGAAGGTGTCCTGCAAGTCATGAGTATAATAGGAATGACTGTACTTTGAAAGCATAGTCAAAGGGTTAAAAGCAACATCAGGTAACAAATGGATGGCAATAAACAGATGATCATGTTTACTCAGGTTTAAATGAAATCAAGTTAGAAAGTGTAAAATATCAGAAAGAAACCAAAGCTTTCTATGGATTTATTGATAGGGCTGAACTCAAGACTATGTTTTATGTGAAGTATTTCCAAGACCTGAGTAAGATCTTCATGCTCCATAACAGCATGGATGCTGCTCTGAGCACCTTCCTCCTGACATAATTCAATACTTGATCCATTTCTACCTTCAAAATAAATTGCAAGCCATGCTATAAGGCACTTCCTGATGGGGAGACTGTTCAAAGTCAATCTCTGCTATCTCCTTAAAGGAGAACATAATTCCTTTCTTCAGTGGTTTACCACTTCTTGAAGTTCTGCTAAGTTGTTATTTATTTATCATCAAGTATATAGAATTAATTACAGAATAAAACCACATTTAATCCATCCCTGTTGCTCAAACAGCATCATGGAAATATAACTGATAAAATGCAGTACATCAATGCTTGATGACTGCCCAGCTTCGAGATTTGACACATAAAAATAAGTTCTAGCTCAGTCTAGGAACAAGTGACCCAGAGAAGTGTGAAATTATAAAATATTTAAAAAGTCATCCAGGCTTGGTTTGTGTGGGAAATGTGCAAATCTCTCTTGAATCTTTTATTTCCAGATTGCTGGTAAGAATGCAAGTTAAGTCAGTGAAACAAACAACCCAAATTTAAGAGATTAATATGATGTGGTTTCAGACCAATTCCAAACCACATTCCATTACAGTACAATCTACAGACTTTGTAGAATCCAGTGCAAAAGCTCTATTGCCTTCACAGCAGAAATGCTGGTGACCACAGCCAGCCAGCCAACTGAAAAAGAATAGTTTGACACATACTGGGCGCCATGGGCAAGCAGCCCAGTGCTCAACAAGAAACATTTATTTAGATCCTTGCTATTGCCTGAGTCAATACCTTCACAAACTTACATTTCTCTGTGCTTTTTTAAATTTCATTTTGTTGTTGTTCTTCTTAGTTCTTCATAGAAAATAAAGGGGAGTTGGAAGAATGGTTGAGCTCCACTGCAGTTTCACTTTCATTTTACACAAAGCCACACTTAGGTCCCAGTCTTGCCTAGGCACTTTGACTACAGTGTAATTAATTTACAATTATAACTAGCAATTTGAATTATCAGTGGCTTCTTTATACCAAGAGTCAATACAGTGTAAGCAAATAGCTGCTGTCAGATATCCTCTACCTATGCACAGCATATCAGTGACTGCTGCATGAGAAAATCAAAGCACTGAATTCACTGAACCCAGTTCTCCTTTTTGCATTAATTTATATTGACATTCACTGCAATAATTTATTAGCAACTTGTGGAAATGGCATGCAAAAAATTACACCTGTCATTTTTTCACCTGACTTCTGTTAGGAAACACTGCAGTGTAGTGTCTGCTCATTTCAGAACAACCTGAAACCAGAATTATTTCCCTTGAGGAAAGCTTGAACACATTCAAGAAAGTAGAGTTTCATTATCCTGAAGTGAATCTCTGAACAAACTTATCCGACCCAGCCTGTAATAGAAAACACTCTTATATGAAACACATATACAGTGACAAAATGCAGCAAGTCAAACTCCTCAGAAGGACCTCAAGAAATGTGATTGTGATCCCTAAGAAGGACTAGGTCCCAGTAAATAAAAGAGCAAATGCAGCATGGTTAAACTTTAATTATATTTGGCTCCCTCAAAACAGATGCTCGCAGACAGATTTCTGTTTCACCCACTAATGACTGTCATACACAATCACGTCACTGATTTCAGAGGGCTGCAGGGTTTGCACGCTTGCAGGCAGAACTGGCAAGACACAGCTAAAGAATATTCACAAAATCCAACACCCTGCTTCATCCAACAGGGATATTCAGATACTGTAATAGAGGTAAGAGAACCAAACTGTTCCATGCTGTTTCAGAAAGAGGAATAATCTCCAAACTGTGCTGGTGCCTGTTACAGCTTCAGCATGCAAGAGCAATGGTCCTCCTGACTGTGCTTGGGAGGCCACAGTGAGCTTCTCCTCTTCACTGTCTGGTCTGGGGTTCTGCACCATCACATGCTGCTGGAAGGATAACGAGGTAGTGATATGAGAAGACAGACACAGATAGGGGTCAGAAGGAAGAGGTGCACCATAAATATGTGCAGGGGAAGGCAATGTGTTGGAAAGTACTTGTGTACTTCACAGTGGTCCAGAGTAAACCACCTCCCAAGAAATTTGTCTTTCTGATTACTTCAGTGGACCTTAGTCAGCTTCAGCTTTCTGTTGCGAGATTTACAAAGAATGAGATGGGAAATGGATACACTCATTCCCAGCCCAAGGCCAAATTTCTCAAACTTGGGTCTTACCAGCTCAGACAAGAACACCTCAAAGCTGAGCTGAAGTGTGCAGCCAGAGTCTGGTAACATGTAGCACTGTTGTCATGAATCTCATTTAATCCAATTTTATTAAAACCATCTTCTTGCTCTGGCAGCTTAAATAGAGAAGGAAGAGGAAACAAGCAAACACTTCTGTCCCACTCCTTCAGTTCTGGGGGTGGAGAGAGCCTTAGTGTGACTACACACCAATTCCCACATACACAGAAGGGTCACCACTGATGTTAAATATGTTCTTCAAGTACCAAGCAGACATCAGATCCCATCTGTGTATCACAGCTCTGCCCACAGCAGTATTTTTTTTC
>NW_008683133.1:122111-140247 GCF_000695815.1 Acanthisitta chloris
AAAGCAGTGCCATCATCTCCACGGTGAAAGCAGAGCCTGGCTTTTGCATGCCAGCCTCAGAGACAAAAGGGTTGCTCACTAACCTGCCCAAGCCATAGAAGATAAACCTTTGCTTTCTAGAAAGCATTAGAGTGCACAACTCATTACTGAGGCAATATCACTGGGTCACTCTGGCCTTCAGAATGAACTGCTACCTTTCAATGAAAAGTACAGTGCATCTTGCATCAAGAAAATCCTTATCTATTACTTGGAACCAAGTCCTGGCTGCCAATTGATCATAGTCTAGGACATCCCCAAAAAGAGATGTGCTTTGAGCCAGCATCTGCTCACATGCAGAGAACAGCAGCAAAACCAGCCAGTGAGGATTTGGGTCACAACAAGATCTGTGTTATCAGCCTGATTATTTGCACAATGAAGGAGGGGAAAAAAAAAAGGAAGGGAAAATAATTTTCTTTACGGACCTTAATCTTTCCCTTTTATTCATATTTAAAGTTCCTTCTTTCCATATCTTGTCTGTTTTGATTGTAAGCTCTTCAGGGCCTTTTGCACTTGTCTGGTGTCCACCAAAAACCAGCTAATGAATCTCTGAAGGATTATGAGGGTTCATGACATCTCTAATTCCACAACTGCCTTAATCCTTAATGGACCAGTGATATTCTGATGTTAATTTTTACTCATTCTCATCTACAGCTTGTTTTGCTAGTCCTAATGAACCAATGGCTTTGCAACACTGAACAAACTCAAAATATTCTCCTACTTCTGTTAGAAGAATGACAGATCAGTCAAGTCTGATTTTGAACACTTTTCACCAAGAGGCTAAAATACAAGGGCATGCTCATTTTTCTCTTCAGAAGACAGTGGCTTTGATCAAAGGCTGCCTGGAATTCTGGGGCTGAAAAGTACACAGCTGACCCCAGCTGATCTCTAGTTAAGACAGCAGAAAAAGCAAGAAAATGCAGCATTGGCATCTGCTAACTGTACTTGAGCATCCAGAGACAGAACAAGATGAACCAATCTGAGCTGACAACCTTCAAAAATTATCTGATCCATATTATTTATATTTTAGGCCTTCATTTAAACCTCTGATTTAGATTATGACATGTTTATTTCATTTGCAGAAATGCAAACAAGATATTTTTCTCATGAAAAGTTTGGCACTGGTGGAGTGAATGATAGGGATATTGATGTACTCTACTTTCTCAAAAGGTTGCTGTGATCTTTTGTTGATTAAGAGACATGATGCCACTAAGATAAATGCTTCAGTTGCTATTAACAACATCTTTTGGTGAAACATCAAATATTTTTACACAAAGTGCTGAATAACATAAAGAAAGGTTACTTCTCATGTCAAAGCAGGAAGGATATGAACTTAATGGTTCTGCACTGTATTACAGTGTAAGTATAAATGCTTGAGCATTTATGCTCAACACTGATGCAATAGTCTTCACAGCTCAGAAATAAATAAGCACGAAAGGCACATTAAAGAAAGCTTTTTTCAGGTGGTACCCTTTACATCTGCTGGCCATCTTGCTCTTTCAAGTAAAAAAGATGTGAAGGAAAAGAAGCTACCAGCAAGACTAAATGTGATTTTAAGAAAAAGTGAAATGCTATTTTGTAATTTTGTTTTTCAGATGAATTCTGAAATCACGATACAAAATGATAATGACACATTCATGAGGAATCTGCCTCCTTTTCCCACAAAGACACTGAAAGTGAAAAGAAATAAATCTAAACCAGAGCAATGCTAACTGGACCCAAACCACTCAAAGCACATCTCACATAAAACATAGAGATGCTGACGTCAGTCCAAGGCAACAGCCCCCTCTTATTAGAAAACCACATTCATATCTGACACAGGAGTTTTCTACCCTCTCCAAAGACATGGAGTCAGCATATTCCTGTCCTCAGGACTGATACATTTGTTGAAAAGATATGAGACAACCTCAGCTTTCACCTAGCCAACTACAAACTCCTAATGGTTAAGTGAACTTGTTGCTCAGAAGACTTGTTTTAAAAGATGGAGTGGAGTGAGAGGGTGCAGAAAAGTTACAACCAATTATCATGTGATCAGAGAAGGCCTGGAAGAGGGAAAATAAATCTTTAGCCCACACTGACACATATATAAAGACATAATTTTAGTGACAGGGTGAAAAATCTAAACAAAGATTAACAACTTGAAATGGACTATGCAAACGGAGTCTTTTTAAAGTATTGATGCATGAAAACTGGATCTAAAGGCATGCTTTGGGAATCCAGGGCTGAAAACTGATGCATGTGCAATAGCAGAGATTGTTTTTATCTCAATTACAAAAAATGCCACATTGATGGGAGAGGAAGGGGATACTGGCAGAGAGCTGAGAACCAATGCAAACTCACGGAGATGACTTGGGTGTCCATGAGGACTCTCAACACACGAGTGAAGCAGTGTGTCAACTTACACTGCTTCAGTGAAAGAAAACTTGCACAAAGGAGGTTATCTGCAAAGCAAGGATTCCTTTCTGTCAGCTTCACTTGCCTTGAGAGTTCCTTTGCATTGCTGCCCAGGTGAGAGCATTAAAACTGAAGGACTAACAGGACTTACCACCACTGTCAGCAGCTTTCAGAGTTGTTCTCTGATCATCTCACATAGTTATTGAAACGAATTAATCTCCATTTTAAAACAGATTGTTCTTTTATTTGTTTGGCTTTACCCCTAATATGAAAGGCATGGACAAGGGCTGGCCAAAATGAGATACACCCTGAATGGTATTAGGCTCCTGTGTGACCCAATTCATTGCTTAGAAGGTGCTCCAACCTGGCATCCAACCTGGATGCTAAACAGCCAGTGAGTATGGAGCATTTTCTGGGAGGATCACTGGCAGGCTGACAGCTTTCAGACATATATGGATGCATGTATGGAAATATAATTATGCTTGTTTTCTACACAGATACAGAGAAAAAGATAAAAATCCTACAAAATGGTGTTCAGTGGGCTGAATATTTTCATACCTGTGATTTGAAAACATTCAATTTTTTTTAATTTTAATTCTATCTAGGTATTAACAATTCTAGTTAAAAACAGGGATCCCATAGGAGCTGCAAAAATAAATGAAAAAGATCTTTCTTGATCAAAAGCCAAGAATAAAGGAATGGGAACAGGGCAAAGAATGCGTCAAGACAAAAATGCAACTGGAAGGTTACAGGCCCCAGCAGTTCAGCCATTGCCCTGTATTTTGCCAACTTTAAAAATAGGAAAGTTTCCAGGAATATTCTAGAAAAAAACCCAAACAAAACAACAAAACCAACAGGATTTGCTGTATGTGAGAAACTAATTGCAAGGTTGAAGGGATATATGGTAAAAGGCAGCCCTAAAATACAAGAAGTGGATAATGGAAGAGATCATTGCAGGACAGCTGGAATTAGATGAGATATTGAAAGGAAATATAGAAGGATGGATGAGATGGTTGACACAAGGGTTTATTTATTATATAAATGGTCCTCATTTGAAAGCAGAAAACCACTTGAGACAGACAAGGAAAAGGCCAAATCTGATGAAAAAACCAATTGCTTGTTCATTTGGTTAATAATTTCAGATTTCCAAGTCTTCGTAGCACTCCCACTTTGCTCTGCATCCAGCGAACAGCAGAGTGCTCATCCGTCACTTGTTATTTCCTCAACTTGTATTTTTCCCTCCACAGGTCTGTGCAAGGCTAATTTGCCTTTTACTTACGGACTCTGCTGCTGCTGAGCAGTTTGTGGGCACTGCATTTACACTGCCTACTCTGCCACAAAAGCAGCTCTCACCAAAACACCCCTGATACTGCCCGGAAGACAGCAACAGCAAAGTGGATTTACATCTGCTTGTGACTCCTCTATAATTTTTTTCAACTCTACTACACATCCCCAGCATATGCCAATTTTAACATGTGCATTGTTGTCCCATGGACATATGTATATCATGTAGGCAAGGCCTGTGTTTATTCCCACCCATACTTTATGCTCTCAGCATGGGGCACTCAACACTCATGCACAGAGATGTGGACATGGGAGCAAATGTATCACAAACACCCTTTCTCCTGGGTTCCCCTTTCACTCTTCAGATTAAGACACTTCTGCTCTGGCTGACAGAGGCAGTGGCAGATGAAGAGCAGGAGAGCAGTGCCACCCTTCACCCACTCCTCCTTCCCCACATAATCCTCAGCACACAGGGGCCACCACTCTACCCAGCACTCATGAACAGTGAGCTGTCTACTCTGCACACTGGTGAAATGGCCAGGGCTAACCTTGTCCTTAAGTGGCAATAAGGTCCTGTCCCTGCAGGGCTTTCCCAAGCAGAGAGGAGAGTGTGCATGGGTTCCCACTGGTCAGCATCAGGTTTACATGATGTGAGTGCACATATGCCCTTGCTACAGTTTTGCCTTCTGCCTTTTAACAGCAATTGTTCCCATCAACCTGTCTTGAGAATTTGTCACATTTTCCAAAGAACAGATTTGGAGACTATCTAATGGCTTCTGCGAAACAGATTTAAAAAAAATCCAGTTCTGGAGGGTTTAGAGTTTTGCTGGTGGTTCCCACAACATAAATCCAGTGCTGGGTTTGGGCAGCACAGCCCACAGTTGAGTTTGGACCTACAAAAATAAATGTAGCCCAGACTGTGCATGAAATAAGTACTGCTACAGCAAAACCAGTACCACATTTAAAAGACAACTGGGAGTTGTGCTGCTTGAAGCACTACTTCCAGCAATCCCAGGAATCACAAAAGCAAGTTTCCTTTATGGTTAATCAGAAAAACACAAGAAAAAAAGTAAGTGGGAGGGGAAAAAAAGACCAAACATGCTGACTGCTATGTTTTAGAAGCTACAATCCAGTGCCTTGAGGGAAATGCAGAACTCTCCTAATGATGTACCAGTGGGAATGACATCAGGAGGTACCATGTCCAGGTACAGGATCCTACATAGAACACAAGTTACTGAATAAATACATCCTTAGTGGTTCTAAGAGACAAGCATACAACTTATTTGGTACCAGATGATGAGGCAGGAAGGAAAGGAAAAGCACCATCACACAAAGCCATGGCAAAAGAGGGTCAAATGGTGGCAGACATACTCAAGCACTGCCACATGCTGCTGCTTCTCAGGAATTAGGTGCAAGGCTGCAGCAGCAGGTTAAAGCAAGGTGGCAGTGGCAGAGATGGAAACTCCCAAAATGAGAGGAAACAAGAAGCATAACATGTTTCATCTCAGCTCTGAAGCCATGCTCCTTGTTGAGCCATCCATGTTGAGCTGTTAAGTACACACAGTCCCACTGTTTCCCACATACTTCCAAAACAGACCAATTGATAAGCCCCAGTAGGAGCACTGACTGCAGGCCAGCCTGATTACAAAGCCCCTTTGTAGCTGCTACTGTGCTGGAGTACATCTCCAAGAGGCAGCTGCTCAGGGGCGATTACCGATGATCTGACCGTGTAACCAATCTGCTGCGCTCAAGGGATGATTGCTCTCATCTCCAAGCCAAAAATACAGCTCCTGCCATGAAATGCTTGTTTTGTGCAGTGCCCTCCATAGCTTTGAGGAGGAGGAAAGCAGAGACAAAAGCATAACATCCATGTTCCTAAATGCTGTGTCTGCATGGGATATTAGGGGCTCACTGTCCTTCTGTTTATCTGGGATTGTTCCACTTCAGCCCCCAAAATAGACCACAGATTTTAATCCTGTCAACTTTCCTGACTTACTGCTTTGTTTACAAATCTACTGTCAGCCATTGTTTGACTTTAATATAGATTTAGTGACTAAATCCAACCACTTTCATGCCCACATTTCTGGGCATGCAACACTAGAAGCAAGGAGCTAGAGCATTTGTCTCTTGGATATCGAAGAGAAAATGTTTATATTTTCAGTTTCTTTTTCCCTCTGCGTTTTCAAACAAAACAGGACAGCAATCTCTAATTGTTATTTCCTTAAACATTTGCTCAACTATTAATTCGCTTGGCCTTTTTTACAGTAAATATCACTTGCTTACATGTGGAATTACTCATCACTGCAGACTAGGTAATAAAATCAGGGAATAAAATGGCAGCAGCAGACAAGAATCAGTCTGTTCTTGGATTTGGTGAGCCACATTCCATCTTGGCACAACTTCACTCAGAGGAGAAGTGTGTGCTTTCACCAGGTAAGGATGTGGCCTTGACCTTAACTCTTCTATTAAGTAAACAGAAACAGGCCAAGCAGTAGGTTGCAAACCACACAGAAAGTGCTGACAGAGCTATTTTGCCTGTGCCTTTGTATTTTTCAAGTGACTGATTTTAAAAATAAATTGCTAACAATGCAACTGCAGGAATATCATGTTTGTTTATTCTCACATCAGTGACTGAGAAGCTGTAAATAGGTGTGACAGCTGCTGCATCTCCTCTGTTGTCACCACTCTGCTCCTCCTGTGAGACAGGATGGCTACTAGGACTGACAGGAGCATAGTATGATCCTGAGGCAAAGAGTTGTCCATGAGCTGTATTACTCTTAAACCAATGTCAGGATTTCTGTCAAAATCAGCATGCAGAAAGATGCTGCTTATTTTTGGAGGGAAGAGCACACCCCGTTCTGCTAGCTGGCCAAGCTTTACTGAAATGGTGCAGAGTATGAAAGTCCCAGTTTTCCAAGCTATGTAAGATGACCTGCCAGATTAATTTTTAAGGAAATGACACCCACAAAGCAACATCAAAATCTCAAGCTTGATAGTCATGAATCCAGTACCAAACAACAAAGCTGTAAGCTTCAAGCTATTATTTCATCAATATGCAGAAGAACTTGAGGGATGCTCTGAGCATTACCTGCTGGGTCACCTGGCAGTGAACACACAGTGTAACAGGAATTTGCTACTTTGCCTCTGCAACCCATGGCCAGTTTAAGATTCCACACTGAAGAATTGCCAAATTGGGAATCAGTTCTCACTAAGACCCTGATCTCCTCCAAGGCACCATGGGGCCCTCCTTCTTGGTATCCTTTAATTTCAGGTGAAATTTTACGCTCTTTATGACAAGTTTTGAAGTTTACAAGACTGAAAATCACATTAGAAGTTGAAGTCACTAAGTGGTAGGTCACTGCTGGATGCAGCAGCTGGACAACAACCTGAAATACAACAAGCATCAGACACAGCCATATTGTCTCTAGTTGCCACCCCAATTGTGCATGTCCATGCTGGCCCAGCCTGAACGTGCAGCAGCTCCCAGTTAGGTTCCTCACCTCTCTGGTCATGCCTTGGTCCTCCAGGACACAGTGCAGGCACCGCAGATCACAGTGTTTGGGTGCAAGGTCTCAGTCACGTCTCACCCAAATTGACAGTATATGCCTGACACCTGTTTATATTGCAGTGTATATCCCTGAGATATCTAGAATAAGTATGGAGATGCACCTATACCCTAAATATTAGATATTTTGGTAAAAAAAAATATCATGGATGTGGTGGGGTCCAGTTTAATTACCCTCATAGCCTATGGGCTATACAAGGTATGGAAAATATTTTTTTAGCTACAAAATCTAACAGTAAAAAAATATTTATTCTGTTTGTATCAATGAACTTCTACTCTTGCTTAGGCAAGGCTAAACTTAAAGTGTGAAACTGTGTGATTACTTTTCTAATAGCAAAGATCAGGTGGCAAGACGAAACCAACTTCCATTTCAGAAGAGACTCTCCTAATTCCATTTATTGTCCTCTAGATCTAAACTGAAGATTTTTAATAACAGTTGGCCTTAGCATTTCCAAAGCCAATGGTTTTAGAAATAATGAGCTGGCCAGCACTCTCTACACCAATTCAAGCTGATGTTGAGCACACACCATGCTGTGTGCTCAAGGAAGACATCAGAGTTTGGCCAGACCTACCTTTGCTAGCTGTTTCCCATTTCCCTTCACTTCCTCAGCATTCCCTGAGGCTTATAGCACCCAAAGGCTTTAAGGAACAGCAAGGGGTTGCATCAGCATGCTGCCTTCTGCCTTCTCCATGCCCTCCCCTTCTGCCAGCTATGTACGGTGCAGCCCAGAGGTCAGGAGACAAATGTTTTAGAGGCAGGAATGTTTATTTAGTCATCCAAACGCTCCTCTTTGAAGCACCGTTAAGGGTATTATGTACACTAAAGTGATAAGCAAGATATGTACCATGAAAAGCAGCCATGCTGAAAATTACAGCTGTCTGGGTAAAGAAGGTTACCTGTGAAAGTCTAGAGCACAGTTGTAAGAGAAGTCAGGAGGTGTACACCTCTTCTCACACCTCATAAGATTACAGGAGAAATGACTTGCAAAACTACCTTGGAGAACAAGGGAGAGAGAGCACAGCAATTCAATTTCTTCTGCTTCTGTTTCATGTCCTTGAGAAATGCCAAAGAGAACGCACCAGGAGAATAAAACATCTGCCACCCTGACAACAAATCAGTGCAGGATTTCACTGCCTTGCTCATCTGCACAGTTTCACAGCATGCTCTATCAGATGGCTCAGAGACCAACACAGACTGAACCTGTCCTTTCCCCTTCCACGCAGTGACTCTGCAGGGCTGGTAGCTCTCATCACTCACAGAACCCAGCACACTATCCCACATTTTGCAAATGCTCTCCCAGTTGTTTTGGCAGCAAAAAAGAAACGGTACAGTGGAAGTTGACTGAAGTTTGCTTTTGTTTTAGCCGTGCACAGCTCATCCCTAGGCTGCTCCCCCTTTCCTAACATTCGAAAGGCTTACAAACAAAATTGCAACAAACAGAACCAGCTGAGGTTAAAAACTTCTTTTACTTATTATTTTTTAAAACATTTCCACACTAATCAGTTTGCAAAAGGAAAGGAAACGGCCCTGTATCCAGCAGCATCCTTCACTGACGCACTGAGTTTTCAGATGCTTTCTAATTAGATGCTGCCTGGCAGGTCTGGGCTCTGGCACCTTCAAGGAGTGTGGAACTCAGCTTTCAAAATAGAAAGACTAAAGATTCAGGCTAAGAGTAGGTGTCACTTCAAACAGCCAGTGCTGTCAGACAGCCCTGAAAACACAGTGTGGGTGTGTGAGCCAGCGAGGGAACAGGTGGGGAGTGACTAACACTCACAGCATCGCTTCTGCATGCCACGTGATCTTATTTCCACTCCATGTTGCCTCTTCTCCATGTAATCTTTCCAGCACTGCAAAGCA
Organism: Acanthisitta chloris; assembly: GCF_000695815.1. Classification (NCBI taxonomy): domain Eukaryota; kingdom Metazoa; phylum Chordata; class Aves; order Passeriformes; family Acanthisittidae; genus Acanthisitta; species Acanthisitta chloris. The sequence goes on from NW_008683133.1 coordinate 131,249, forward strand.
TACATAAGTTTTCAGCACTCCTGGTCTTCATGCCACAGCTGGCCATGGTTTTTCTCCTATTCACTGCTCAATGTAAGGACAGGCATTGCTCACTGCATCACCAGAGAGGAGAGGAGAGCACACCCTGACCATGCGGCACCTTCGAAATAAATGGCAAGGAGTTCACACACTTCATTTTGATCCTTTTTTGTTCTGAAGTGCTACTATCTTGCATATGCAATGTCAGGATCATGTTTGCCAAAGGCTTCCACTGCATTTTTCCTGCTGCTACTCTGTGGAAATGGTGCAACTCCTGACATGTTCACCAGTACGAAAAATAGATCAAGCCACTGACACAATTATCGTAAGTTTACAACCAATGTTCAAGGACCTTCCTTTCACACTTGGGCCTGTATCTACTGGAAAAGAAGTGTTTAAAACAACAACAGAGGGCTATCACTATTTCAAAAGACACCTTTAGAAACCATCACCCGTGTAAACAGTGGAAGTGGTTAGTACTAATCCCATTGAGGATACTATACTCATCAAACCAAGAAGGCTGTCTAGACAACAGACAGAGGACTCCAACAGACCTCACTGGCTTAGGTAGAAAATGCAATTCATGACAGAAAATACCTTCAAAGAAAGTAAGTCCCAGCAGACAGACATAGCAAACTGGCAGAGCTGGCCACGGCTGAATTTACTTGAAATCTGCTTTCCACATCACTGCACTCCATTTGAATGCTCTAATCTTAGCGCAATGACTTAATTTGATGGTATATGGTCACCAAAGCATCACACTGCTTTACTAAATCCTATACAACACTTTGAATCATTTGGAGTTGTTGGTTTTTTTGCTCTTGTCTGTTATGAGAATGAGGTTAGGAAGATGGTGAACTAGCTTCCTAATGGCCAGAATCCATCCCATTTCCAAAAAAACTTACACCAGATCCTCCACCTGCCTGTTTGTAACTCATTGATGAACTGAGAAATTCAGCCTGACTTACACCAGATCCTCCACCTCCCTGTTTGTAGCTCATTGATGAACTGAGAAATTCAGCCTAGATTAGCAAAAATCAAGGTTAAAAAACACAAACACACAAAATCTATAACTAATTTAGATTTTTCTGGCCTATGGATTCTGAGGACCTAATACCATTGGGCTATCCAGTGGCTACCCAGGAACTCAGTTCTACCAAGAGTATTAGTGAACAGTATAGGATAGGGTTGGGCTCTTACTGCTCAAGATAAAACAGGCACCTGAACAAGCATGATGTTTGGCATGAATGTAGTGCTGCTTCAGTCTTCACTCGTCTTTCCTGCCATTGCTGGCTATTTTCTGGGTACAATAGGACCACAGTGATTGCTGCCATCAACTATGTCATGAAATGTTCACACTTTATCTCGGTAAAGTATGTGAATGTCCATTTGCAACCATATTACAAACCTCCTTTCCACACTCTCACATGGAAATATGCTCCCTCTGTGAACTTTTTAGCATACAACTGCTGAAAATCGTGCAAATTATTAAAAAATAAGAAAATGTGTTTCATGGAATTAGTCTCACAGTTAATGGGCACATGAAACACAAATAATTGCCAGATTCTTCTAACCCTTGCTGTGCAAGGGTGCACATAACTAAGCTGCATAAACACATGCATCACATACTTGCCCTTCACTACCACCCCCTCCTACCACATCCTCCTCTTCCAACATTCAGCAGCTCCTGTGAGAAATTGGTCATGCTATTAATTCTTGAAAATAGAGTCAGTCCAAAACACATAATCTCAGCCTTCCGTGGATTAATAATATGACAATCAGTAGGTTTCCTCTTGCTCTCCTGGACATTTTCCTATTAATTGCAAAGCATTCTCTGCCCATCCATTCCAGGATATTTCATTTTAGGCAAGTGGACAGTCCTGCTGATGTTACTGGAACAATATACATGTGTTCCAAGTGCAGTAAGTGTTTAAGTGTTTTGCTGGATTCGAATCACCACTCTTAACATCTTCTGACAGCAATTACAAGAACAATCCTGGAACAATGGCCCTCCAAAGTGCAGTATCAACACTTTGTAAAACCAGTATGCCCAAATCTCTGAAGAATTTTCAAAAGCTTTGCTGGAACAGAAATTTCTGCTCTACAAGATCTGGAAGTGCAGTCTGCAGTGTTACTGCAGTGATAAGAAAAGTGCAGGGATTCTTCATGTTCTCCTCACTAATAAAAATCTAATGCAATTGTGCCAAGCAGCCAGCAGAAAGACTTCTCCAGAAAATGATCCTCACCTCAACTGCTGGCAACGTCCTGGGTGAGGGCACCACTGATTTCTACATGCACAACAGGACTTGTGCAACATCTGGATCATGCAGCTGGTCCCTGTGGCTGTGCCATACCACAGCGAGGCATCAGGACATAAGCTTGAACCAAAGCATCTGAGACATCCTTAGTTAAACTGATCTGTTCTTTCAGCTTCCTGTTGCTCTGATTGTATTTATTAGAGATCAAGACATTCTGGAGGAATCAAAGGATGCCAGAGAAAACGACTTTAGCCTTTGGAAGAAAGCAGAGTAATAATGGTCAGTACCCTATTATGCTGTACATAAGTGAGCACTGCATTGGTTATGTAAAAGAGTGACTATAAGCTCCTAGCTAACATTATTAATGTTTAATGCTGTAGATCAAAAAGGTTTTGTCTTAGATTAAAGTCAGGGCAGCTCTGGACAAGAAGTTGTTCATGCTTCTTTACATCCTGATTCTCCGTGTGGTTTGGCTTGGAGCTTACTTTTTGGCAATCCCACTTTTTAAAGAAAAAAGTAGAATACATCAGTCCTAAGCATACACCAGCAATGTCAAATATTCCAAATGACCACCCCATTCAGCCCTGCCACACATAGATTCTCCAAGTGCAAACATGACCAAAAGGTCTGTCTTTCTCTGGAGGCAGGCAATGAATTTAGCTTTCTTAGCACATGTATGTGCACACAGACACACATGCCAGCTCACGCTGGGCAATCAGCCTGGATTATGTTTTGAGCTGGTTGGGATAACCTACAAAAACTACAAATCTAAACCCTCTGGTTTTTAATACCTTCAGATTACCCTGCTGTAGAAAGCACACACAGGTAATAAAGGCTTTGAATCCCTCTTGATCCCTGAGATGAAGAATAGAAAAAGTGGGAAAACCAATGCAGCATTATCCTGCACTCTGGCTCGTCTGTGCTGATACAGCAGAGTACAGTGGATCTTAATTGTGCATCCTCTAACATCCAGCAATCTCATTAGAAAGGAGTTAAAGGGTACTGAATCTATATCTGGGGTTTCTGGAAATGCAGCAGCTCTGTTCAGGCAGCTGGGTATCCAGAAATGCCAAACACACCCTCTGTGCACACACCAGCTTTGCAGCGTGCACATAGGCCATCCATATCATCCAGAAAATATGAGTGTTAAGCTGGTGAAGGGTCTAGAGCACAAATCTGATGGGAAGTGGCTGAGGCAACTAGGATTGTTTAACCTAGAGAAAAGAAGGCACGAGGGGACCTTATAACTCTCCACAACTACCTGGAAGGAGGTTGTAGGGAGGTGGGAGTCAGTCTCTTCTTCCAAACAATGAGTGACAGGGTGAATTGAAACAGCCTCAAGTTGTACCAGGGGAGGTTTGCATTAGATATTAGGAAACATTTCTTCACAGAAAGTGTTGTCAAGCATTGGAACAGGCTGCCCAAGGAAGTGGCTGAGGCACCACCCCTGGAGGTAATTAAAAAATGCATAGATGTGGCACTAAGGGACATGGTTTAGTGGTGGACTTGGCACAGCTAAATTAACGGCTGGACCGGATCTTAAAAGTATTTTCCAACCTAAAAATGACATAAAGACAATGATGCCATGATTCTATAATAAGTGGAAAGGAAAGGATATTTTAAATCAAAGGTTGAAGAATATGCTATTATATTTCCATAAATAACTTGCATGGCATTATTGATCCTAAAGGAACTGAGTCTACTCTGTGTATTCCAGTGCTTTCCGGAAGTTACACAAAATCATAGAATTTTAGGGATTGGAATGGACCTTACAGATCATCCAGTCCCAACTCCCTGCCATGGTTAAGGACACCTCCCACCAGAGCAAGTTGCTCAAGGCTTCATCCAGCCTGACTTTGAACACTGTCAGAGCTGGGGCAGCCACAGCCTCCCTGGGCAACCTGGGACAGTGTCTCACCACCCTCATAGGAAAAACCTTTTTCTAATATCTAACCTAAACTTCCCCTCCTTCAGTTTGAACCTGTTACCTCTTGTCCTATCATTGCAGTTCCTAATTAATAGTCCCTCTTCAGCTCCCTTGTAGGCCCTTCAGATATTGAAAAGTTGCTATGAGGTCTCCATAACTCCTAATAATTTATGTTTCATGTGCAATGAAGGCATGATGGCCAAGGACTTGTTATTCTGACATGGTTATGGATAGCTATAGGGTTTCTTCAAAGTACACCAAGCACAACCTCCTTGTTTGAGGGAAGGAGACCTGAATTACTGCCAACACAATGAAAGGCTGAAAGTGATTTGAATGATCACTGACTAGACCTGAAATCCTGAAAGAGTAATACAGAACACAAAAGCAATGAAATTTAACTGTCTTTATTTTTCAATGGTTTTGCTTTCTACACTAAACTTGTTCATTTGTTTCTCTACCTCCTGAAGCATGACATCATTTTCCTTATTAAAAAAATCCCCAACACTCCAATTGAAACCAAAGATAATAAAAATACAACTTTTAATCATTAAAATAAACACGAAGAATTCAACTTCCCATATTTCAGATCCTCAGAAATGGTTTCTATAGAGCTTTTGAACATGGAGAATCAGCATCAACTATATATGACCTAGATGAAAAAGTATCCATGCAAATGGCTGTGCTCCCAAAGCTCTTACTAGCTTTTTCCTGTTCTATATTTAAAGGAAGTAAAGACCATTTATCTGACAATTAAAATGGTATTTTTACCTGATGACAAAACATTGCAAACAAAAGAAATCCATTCTTCATTTTCAATATGAAACAAAAATTACAGAAAACACTTCAGGAAAAGTCAAAATGCAGTCATAAATCTTGAAAATCACATAACTAGCATTATGCCTGCAGGTGCTGTTCAGCTCATATTCAGCTCAATTGATTTGTATCGATTTGTATCGTGCTGAAGACCATCACATTTTTTCCCCTGTCTTTCCATTTTTTCCCCACTATGAGCTTCTACTTTTTCAAGTTGAATATGTTTCAACCCTGCTCCCATTAACCCAGATGCAATTTTGATTGGGGTATTTTTTTCCCATCAGCTGGCTGTTAAATGACTATTCATTTTAGTGGGTCAGAAATGGGAGGGGAGCGGGGGGGGCAGCTCACCACTGAGTATCTGACAGCAAACCCCTAACCCCTGCTAAAAGCACTGAGAGCTCTTAGCCTGGATGCAGTGCTCAGCACCTCCCCAAACCAGGCTCATATGCTGGAAGCAAAAGTCTCTGCCTATAAGAAGAGGCTATTTCTGAGGTTACCTAGACTACAAGAGCACTCTGAAATCACCGAACAACACACAGAAATGAGCCAGTCATACAGCTCAGCACTGGCTGAACATCTTTGGCAAAGCGTCTTGAGGTGTACAGCACTTCTCTCATCAAAATATGGAGTTAAATGCTAAAAAAAATACTAGTTAATAGGCTTTGACTAGGTGCTAGTCATGCTTATTAGCACAACTGACCTTAACCACTTAGAGCGCCCGCAGAACAGAGGACACCTAAGCCTGCACAACCAACTATTGATGAACACAGACGCAAAAAAAGATTATTTTAGCAACAGGTTTAATTATTACAGTTAAAAGCTGTTCTTCATGGCATAGCTAATAAATGTACTACAGCTGTGATGTTCAGACATTGTTGCTTTAACTGGACATCCAGACCCTAGTGCTGTATCTATGATGCTCAGATTTGTTAGCATTACTACCAGACAGTCTCCTGCTCTACAATAACAATATTAAGCAGCAAAATGTTATCCTTTCTATAGCATCAAATATATCATTCTGGGGGGCATTTAATTTATATTTCTGCTGGCACATGCCTTCAGGCCCTCCAAGGCAGAAACCATCTCACAGACACCTTGAAAAGGAGGGGAGGTGCTGAATAGGAAAGCTGTGGTTTATTCATGCAGCTCCCCAATGCTTCTAGAAACCAGGGCTCCTCGTGTTCAGGTGTTTCAAGTGGTGAACATACCAATAAATTTATCCTGCAAACTCTCACCCACTGAATGTTTTAGCAAACACACCAAAACTTTACTTTAAAGATACTTAAGTGTTGCATTATCTGCTCTGACCATTTCAGTCTATGCACTTAGGAGGGGTCCAGATTTTGCCTCCATAACACACTCTAGGATCACTGAGGCTGCAAGTGGTAACTTAATTTACACACACCTTCTGCTTCTCTGTTTACATCAGAGGGGCTCTAAGGTACAGGACATTTATGGTGTCTCACAAATCATCTAGCAGAGTCAACTGGGGTCCACAACGAGCAGTGCAAAGGTCTGATGAGAATAATACAGAAAGCAATGTATAGGAAAATAAATAGTCTACAGTATCCTGTACGAATTGAATTAACTTGAGAGATAACCATTGCCTGTATGGCACTAAGCATCTCAGTTTAGGCATTACCTATTTTCCTGTAAAATATGAATGTACCTCGTTCATCAGGTAAAATGTAATCCCCATTATAAATCACAAGGATAGTAATGAGAGTGAAAGAAGAGTATCTTTAAAAGTGGCTATGAGCAGGAAGCACAGGTCAATAATTCTGTTCTCACATAATCCTTCCTGAAGGTCTAATGGACCACACACCATTAGAGATGCCACAGAGATGCTTAAAAAATAAAAAAAAAAAAAAAAAGACAAATGCTATAGCTGGGAAAAGAAAGCTGAAGAAAAACAATACCTAAATTAGAGGAGTGACATGTTGGAGGTTAAATGCCACCATGGTGAGAGGAATGGAAAGGGCTGACCAGTTCAGAAAGAAAGGTACAAGTGGCCTGTGACAATGAAGTAAGAGAGATAAGTGCAGCATCTGCTATACACAGAGACCTAACAACTGGATTAATTTCCTTCAGTAGAAAAGGAGCCCAAGAAAGCCTCTCCTACAGTTCATCAAAGGTTAATTACACAAATATGCCCCGGAGGTATTTGTGTAATTAATGTGTGAAACAGGTGCTGTGCAGAAGCAGTGAGCCCATTGCCCCCACTGGGAGAGACACTCAGGAGCCCCAACCACCTCCCACCTTCCCCTCACACCCCAAAGGGCTTCGTGGCAGACAGCTCCAAGGTATTCCATCCTTTTTTTTCTGAGGTGTATTGCCTTCCTCTCCCCTCAAACTATTCTTTATCACATCTTGTGAGAAAGGAAATAATAAATGAACCCCAGAGGAACAGGGGGAAAAGCAACGATTCACTGTAAACTGTTGCATTAATAACCTTAGTAACTATGAGACATATTTGTATAGGGAACTGTTCTGAGAGAAATAAAGCACCCAAGCTTTGTGACTGTTCAAATGCACAGAATTAGGGTAGAAGATATGTGGAATGTGGGACAGCAAAAATAAAGGAGAGTATAGAAAGGGAATGGGCAGCACTAGTCCCAGCTTTGGCACACACCACTCTAACTATGGGTAAAACCTGCTGCTGTGCTGCACCTCTGTGCTAGAGGGTCATTGTGCTACAGCTCAGTGCTTAGGGAACAAAACACGGGCACAGGGAGCTTGCTGACTGTGCTGAAAAGAACCATAGGAAGATGATTCAACACATACAAAATTTCTTTTGACACTACAGTTTCCAGGAACACCTCATATCTTTCTTCTCCCTCCCCCTCCGCCCCCCCCCATTGTGGCTTTCCTTTAAAAAAATATTCTTCTAAGAAATACCTCCAAATGGAAGAGGCTCTTGGATAGCTCATTGCTATCTTCAGGAAGGCAAAGCCTGACACCCCCTCAGAAATGGACTTTAGGAAGGGAGCAAGACAAAACAGCCATTGCATTAATGAAACAGAACAGAGCAAGGATTAGATTTGGTTTCCACCAACCACCTTCAGCTGAAGTCAGCACTCAGGCAGCAACAGTGTGGAAAGACTTCCCTGGCCCCTAATCTACCTCTAACCAGCGGGTGAGGTTTTTTGGCAAAATCTCAAACTTGGATCCAAATCATTCTTAAAAAATCTAATTACACTTGGGTATCCTCATGAATAGAAGAAATGATCCCGGAAAAAAAGGCAGTGGATGTTCAGCGAGTATGACTTTTTCTGAAGCATAGCACTATTTGTCTATTTAAAACCCTAATTCACCTGGATTCTCCATGATGATTTTTAGCTTTGGGTGGCTTACAGCCATTCCATACTTCTCAGTATATTAAGCATGAATATTAAGCATGAATCCATTGAACACCAACACCACGATAATGCCTCGAGCTGGAATCCAGAACTAAGATGCAATTTAAACAATTTGTTCATGCAAACAGAGGAGTATTTCTACACATGCCAAGCTGGATGCTGGATGCGAGACAACTTATAAAAAAACCCCACGTACGATCGCAGTACTGGAGGAAAAGGACCGAAAAAACCCATCTCTGATTTCCATTTACAGCCTGTCCTCGGAGGATGGAGCGATGACGCCTCCCCCTCCTCCCCCGGGTACCCGAGGCAGCAGCCGAGGAGCAGCAGCGCCGGGCTGGGCCCGCTAACAGGTGCTGCACCCGACAACTTCTCCGCAGCAGCACGTCCAGCTCCAGACAGCTTATTTTTCCCTTTCTCTCCCTCTCCTCCTCTCTTCCCCAAGCTGCGACACGGCCCGGGTTTACCCCCGCACCCCCGCTCCAGAGCAACTTTGGAGCAAAGAGGAAACAAGCGGCAGGAGATCGGGGGATGTGCGTCCCATCGCACACACCCCGACGTCTTGTCCCGCCCGGTCCTGTCCCATCCCGTCCAATTCCATTCCATCCCATCCCATCCCAT
>NW_008683134.1:0-5461 GCF_000695815.1 Acanthisitta chloris
ATATATAAAAGTGGCATCAGCATTTCACTGAGAAACAAGACTTTGCTACTGTCATTAGAATTTTGTGAGGTTTTCTCCCTGAATCCCATTTTCCCTGTTGATCTTATACCTCACTAATCTCTCTTCAGCAAATAAAAGTATTCTACCAAGCTACCCTTGTCAGAAAAAGGAACTTTCTGCCTTTCTCTTCCCTGGCCCTCACATAGGAATCTCCACCTGAATGCTGAGACATACAGAGTCTGGGAGAATTCCCACCCTTGTGGGGAAGCTACAGCTCCCATGAGAAAGAACAGAGCACCTGGACCCAAACCTGTGGCAAACGTTTGATTCTTGGTTTACAGTGTATGTATACACTAACAGAATGAATTTCCAATGCTACTGGACATATCTTCCTCAACCAGTTCCCTGCAGAGTAACTAGATTGTTAATATAACCACATGGAGATTTTTTTCTTAAAAGTCTGATGATAAGCCAATACCTAATAGGCCTTGACAATATTTGGCGAAAAATCCTGCAAAATTCAACAAATAAAAATAGAAACATGATTTCACCAAAATTTAAAACTACTGTGAGCAATAAAGAAGTTTAATATATAATATTTTTCAGTTATTGTCTTAATGACTTGCTTTATTATTATAATTATCATTTAACTAATATGCAGCTTTCCAAGATGAGTAAAATTCTTTGTTAATAATGCTATATTAAATGAATTAAATGTTGTGAAAATAAGTAAATCACTTTCCTTTAACATTTGTGAGCTTCCAATTCCTTAAGCAGCAGCTTTAGTATTCAACTGTTAAGACTGTTAGGAGCTGTGAACAGTAAGAAGTGCAATTTCTGAATTCATCAATCCTTAAGATGCCCCTAAAGACAATCCTTACACTCTGCTGCACGACAGTAAGAAGTGCAATATCTGAATTCATCAGTCCTTAAGATGCCCTTAAAGACAATCCTTACACTCTGCTGCACTTACAGTGTGCTAATCCTGATGTCAAGCAATTAGAATCATTATATACTTAAGAATCTCATTTACTTACCAGAAAAGCCCCCTAAATAATAATTCCTGAACAATTGTAAACATGAAATAGAATCTGAATCCTTAGTTTCCAGGTTAGCAATACTCTGTAACATGATGCATTTAGCCAAGTGTTCATATTTGGCATTTTGATAGAAGAACTTGCAGTTCTGCACTGGTGACAATGAAGGGCCTAAACTGACAACTGATTAAACTCCAAACTGAACATCTTTCTTCATTATTTTTCTCTTCCAGAACCCTAGTAGCAAACTGTAAGAATTCCATCATCAACACTGAAAGCAAATAATTTCCTACAGCCTACGAAAACAGTGAGATGTTTATTTCAGTGACTAATGTGTTTTAGAATGAAGCTTGAAACAATTCTCTAAACAAACCTGTCCCTACCAAAACCAGCACTAACCTTTACATTAGAGATTAAGCTTGTGTGAAGCAGACACATTCCTGCCAAGGTGACACACACAATAATAAAACACATACTTGAAGAGTTCCTGTAGCAATTTGCAATACACAGGTTATTATAAAAGTTTGTATTTCCTAGGGTCTAATCCAGTTGATCTTCACCAGAAGACAGAGAGATGCACAGGTGTTAATTCACTAGTGTCCAAAGTGGATTTGCTTAGTGCAGTGTCCTACTTTGGCTCCAGCAGGGTGTCCTCACACAGGATTCACTTCCAGGGCATCCTAGAGCTGTGTAGCAAACAGTGGCACACAGCCACAAAGGAGCAAAGAAATTTTTTCTCTACCCCTAAAAGAGAAATTTTATATTGGAAGCTGCTTGGCATATGTACATTTTAGACATCAAGATTATTAATAATACCCATGACATCATTTCTGTCATTCAAGTTCTTGATCATTGCTGGAAACATTTAAAAAGAGGACAAGAAGGCAAAAATTCATCTGTCACACTGCAGAGATAAGTTGAAAACACAGAGCAGTCATAAAGAACGTTTTGTTGTCAAGTTCCCAGGCAGCAGATGACTGTCACAGGGATCCTCACGCTACCCAAGTCCATTAAGACCTCTCTTCTTTCTGTGATGGGACACCTGACAAAGGGATTTCTAGAACAGGCTGGGTGAGAAAATGAGGTTCTATTCCTGTCTCACCAGGTGATCACACAACCTCTTAGTCACCTAACTGCATGGAAAACTTGAGGTTCATACAAAATCATACTCCACTAAAAACCTCTCCAACACCTATTTACCACTTTATCAGATAACTTTCCTAAAGTAGTATTCAAATTCTGCATTTGCATTTTCCTAAGGCTTTTCCCAAATAATAGTGATACTTTCAGCAGTGTTAGAAGGGGGAAAAATATTCCCTGAAGAGTAGAGGCTGAATTGTATTCAAGCTGTGTGAAGTGAGCCAGCTATCTTTAACATGCTGAACATAGCCTATGCAAATTTTCAAGGGGTGTTAACCAAGGATCATTGTTGTAATCTCAGTGCTTTGTAAACATGGTACTACTCTCCATCACTGCAGCTTTTTCACATCTCTAAAGCTTCTTCCCATTCAGTTCTCTCAGTTGTAGAGGCTCACAGCAAGATGCACCTTTCCAAATCCATTTATTTAATTCCAACTTGCAATTTCCTTGGAGTAAATCACTGTTCTCTCTGCTTATACTTGCAGGCAAGTGTAACAACAACTGTTATATTCCAAGTGTGCTTTTATCAAAGAACGGAGCAAACAAGTTTATTAACTGCAAAGCACATCAGAGAAAGTTTAGAGCACACAAAATTATCAAACTAAAGAACATATTTTTAATAAAATAGTGGAGCATGAAAAATAATTGTATATTACAAATATATACAGCACAGAACTGTGCACCCCCAGCACAGTAAAGAGCATCACTCTATACAAAGCTTCCCTTTGCAGAATCTAGTGCTTCTTGATCTATTCATAGTGAGAATTTGTTTAACAATAGAAAGAGTCAATAAGCCCTTTGGGTCTCTTTGAATTGATCCCCCCCTTTTTTTTTGCACAAATCAGTCCAAACGTGTATAACATTGGCTTGATTTCCATTAAAAAGCCACAAAATGTAACACTAAAGGGTTTCTGAGGACTAGACCTCTTAGTTCTTTTGTTAAGAGATTTCTTTTGTTGTCTTTATGTACAGCAAAATACTTGTTTCTCTTTTCATGTCATGGTAAGAAAAAAAAATGTATTGCACATTATTCTTATTCACAAAGTTTGTGTCTGGTGCAGGAAGTTTCTCTTTTGGTGAAAGAATATTGGTGAGCATTATAGATTGAACCTATTTTTAGGCACTCCAAACCCACTAGGCTGAGATGAGTTGTAAAGGATTTTAAAGTTAGCACGGAAGTTGTTTGCATGGATAGGATCCTTACTGAGGATAGGCCTCCTTGGGACCTTAGTGTCCTTGAAGAGACAATGCTCACTTGGGCACTTTTCAGATCAAATCATTGCTCCATAAAACTTGACTATACCTTGTTACTTAGAAACCTGAAGGAAATCCAGCTCAGCTACATGAGAAAGTTAAATAGGTGTTTGTTGTTGTGTTTTTATGGTTTTTTTTTAAATCTGAAGGCTGGATGTAATATATAACTACAAATTAGTAACAGAATAGACTGTTTTAATTCACAATATTTCTTTCACTGAAAACCTTTCCATAAGTACATTTACCTTCAGTTTTTCACCAGGTCCTGAATTCAAGCGTGTGATATATTTTTGTGCCTTGAGATATTAAACTGTTCTGACAAAAGAAAGCACCATTTTTTCATTTCTGACTGCTACTGTGGACATTTGTAAGTCTGTAAGGTGAGACAGAGTCTTTTCTAAAACCCGGTCACACACAAGTGGGTGGTTGTAGTGTCGATTCATATTTTGCAAGGTGAGTTTTCTGTGGATGTTGAGGTTTTTTGTAGATTCCACTACTGGTAATAACACTTGCAGGTTTTCTCCTACTTCTCTTCTTTAATCGTCGACTACAAACATTTTGCCAGGATTGAAGAGTCTTGGAAGTCCAGATCCACATACCACTAGTAATGCCCACAACTAATAGCATAAAAATTTTGACCATAAAAATTTCTACTGCTGGAATAGAGTTATTCATCATGCAGTCTAAATTTTTAGTCTGATTGTTCATCTTGCATTTCTGTTGAGTTGCCACAATTTTCCAATAATCCATATTCAGTCTTTCATAAAAATAGCAAGCTATCACACAAGTTGCAGGCACTGTATACAAGACTGAGAAGACACCAATCCTGACCATAAGTTTCTCCAACTTGTCGGTATTTTCTCCACCTGTTTTCATCACCCTCCTGATATGAAAAAGGGCCACAAACCCAGAAAGAATAAAAGAAGTGCCAATGATTAGATAACAAGCCAAAGGAATGAGTACAAACCCCGTCAAGGCATTCACATCCATGCTGCCAACATAGCACAACCCTGTCAGCTCGTCTCCAGCCACCCTTCTCATAACTAGGATCATTATGGTCTTCACAGCCGGAATGGCCCAGGCTGCCAAGTGAAAGTAGCTACTGTTTGCTTCGATTGCTTCGTGCCCCCACTTTTTCCCAGCTGCTAGAAACCAAGTTAAAGTCAGGATTACCCACCACAAGGAACTTGCCATACCAAAGTAATAGAGGACCAGGAACACAATGGTGCAGCCAGTGCTCTCCAGTCCCTCCTGGATGACATAGAGCTGGCCACTGTCCCTGTCACAGGCAATGCTTTCAGCCCCTGAAAAGAGGCGAATGATGTACCCCACCGAGTAGACACAGTAGCACATCGAGAGGAAGATAATGGGCCTCTCGGGGTACTTGAAACGCTGAGGATCTATCAGGAAAGTGAGTACGGTGAAAGCACTGGAAAAGAAGCAGAGAATGGACCAGATGGCAATCCAAATGACAGCGAACTGTTTGTCATCCCTGCTCCAGTAAACATCAACCCCCGGAGTGCAGAGCGGCGCGCAGGAAGCACTCTTTTCCACATGGTGGAACTTGCCAGGATTTTCGCAGGAGGTTCTGCTCAGGCTGTCCTTGTGCTGCTGCAGGTCGTGGCCGCTGCTGGGCCGCTGGGGGCGAAACATGGGTGGCAGCATGCTGGACCCTCTGGGTGGCTCGTCAGACCCGTTGTTGGGAGCTTCCATGCACAGGTAATTGGGGTCGTTCTTGTTGGGCAGTTTGCTGCAGTCCAAGGAGTCTGGCCATTTAAAATTGAACTGCTCCATGATAGGGGAGCACTTCAGCCTCGCCTGCTCGCACATCACCCTACAGGCTGGGATGGGAGTCGAAACCTGCTCGGTGCACATCGGAGCGTAGAGCGAGCAGAGGAAAAATTTCAGGTGGCTGTGACAACCATACTCCACCAAGGGGGCAAACTCGTGCAGCTGGATGGCAGCTTCCCTTTGGTTCTCGTGCCCCATCAGGTTCGGCATTCTGGTCATGTTGTACCCGATATCCTTAC
>NW_008683135.1:0-4016 GCF_000695815.1 Acanthisitta chloris
TTTCCCATAGGAGGTTTGACAGTCTCTGCAATAGGAAACTGAGAATTGAATTTGCCTGTTCCTCCTCTTTCTTCCATCCCATCTTTTTTCTTACAATTTCAGAGACTTTGGGACATGCAGGTGGGAAGGGTCCTCTGAGGTCTCCCACCCAGCCTTCCTCTTGGCTACCCCCAATGCCAGACTGGGATGGACCTGGCTGTGTATGTCCAAGCCCCAAGAGTGGAGTTCCCCTTGCCCCAGGCCTTATCCCAGGGCTGCACCTTCATCTCAGTAGCATCAAAAGATCTGTTTCAATGTGTGATGTTAGAATAACCCTGGAAGTTATCTGTAATACGTTTGCTGTCAAGAAAGGCCTCTTTGGTACACCTGCTCTGTAGGATTAGACAGCAAGACTAGCACTTGCGTCTGTTTTACCCCTTGCAGGCTTCCCCACCCCCTATGAATTGCCCCCCTCAGCAGTCCCACTGGCTCCCCTCCCTGTCTGCAATACTGCGAATTTTGACAAGCATGTTGTAAAATTTGCAGGTGGATTTTGCTGTCACTTTCTTCGTAACTGTTCACCCAGGGTTACCTGAAATGCATTGCATGACAGCAGCAAGCTGCTCTTCATAACGGAAAGATAAATTTGTATCTTGCCATTTTTCAGAGACTGAATTGCTCAAGAAACTGCTGCCTGAGATGGTGAGGTTTGAACCCTCTTGGGAGGAGCTGGAACTCTATAAGGATGGGGGCTTGGCCGTGATTGACCAGTGGATTTGCGCACATGCGAGGTAGCAAACTTGACTTTTATTTGAGGAGCCAAATCTTAACATCACTGTCACAAAACTTAGTATGATTTTTGACCCAGCTATAGTTGTTTACAAATCGTAGAAGACATTCTATAATTGAGATGTAACACTGAAGTTAATTGGACTCAAATCAATTACTTGCATTGTAAAAGCTTGACCTCACTCACAAACCCTTTCTGATTTTTTTTCACAGATATTTTATAGGCACCTCAGTTTCAACATTCTCCTTCCGAATCCATGAGGAAAGGGAGATCTTGGGATTTGATCCAAAAACAACTTACAACCGATTTTGTGGTGAAACAGAGAAAAACTGTGAGCAGCCAACTCACTGGAAAATTGTATATTAAATACAGAGAAATACAAGGGCTTCAATACTGTGAGAGCTCAAAATAAGAAGAAAAAGCTGTGGGGAAATACCTCCCTTGGACCAAACTACAACCCAGTCCTGTGTTCTCAGTTCCCACTCCCCTTCCAGCATGGGTGCAATCATGGGGTAGCTGTGCTCATCAGTCACTCTCTGTCTCTGGACCTCACAGCCCTTTCACTTGGTAGCTCCTGGGGCAGGAGCAGCTTCCTCACTCCTGGTGCAGAGCTCCCTCTTGGCTGCTGCACCTGAAACCTCTATATGTTCCACTCTGGGCTTCCTTCCCGGAGTGGTCCCGCATGTACCAAATGGGTCGCTACAGACCATGGGCCCTCTTGGCTGTAGAGCTGGATGCTGGGAGGTGCCAGAAGGTGGCAAAGCAATGCCTCGACTGCGTCTAGTTAAACCAGCTGCAGCTGCCAGAGCATTTCTTACCTGTCTGTGGTTCCCTCTTTGGGTCCGTGGGTGTTTTTAGATTGAAGTGCTGGAGAGGTTTGTCCATCTCATGGTGAGTGCTCACTCTGGGAGGAACAGTCTCTATCCCCACAAGGAGTGGAGCTGCTACAGGAATCAAAGTGGGTGGGGGATGATCCCACTTCCAGGGAGGATCTTACCCTCTCATGGCTTCCCTTAATGGCTTCTCACTACCTTGTCCCATCTGGTTCTCAGCAGCACCTCATCCCTTCATGGCCTCCCACTGCCCTGTTCCCTCAGGGTCTCCCCCCAGCCCAGCAGTGGCACAGCCCTGCAGGAGCTCCCTAGCTGCCAGATCCAGAGGCACCTCAGAACCCTCAGCAATCCACACAGCAACACACGGGCATGACACAGGTGGCAGTTTGTGCCTGGGAGAGTGGTTGTAGCCATCTCCAAGGACGACTTGGATCTCAGGGATCCCCACGGCTCTGGGCTCTGCCCAGCTGCTCTGTCAGGAGCACTGAGGCTTCAGCAGAACCCCCAATGGCCAAGGGGCTCCTGCCCACTTTCCCTTCTGTGCTGTGTGCCTGGGCAAGTGCTGCTGAGCACGAGGAGCCTTTCTCTCCTCTTCCCCAATGCCCTGCACACACTGCGCACCAAAAAAATCTCCTGGACCTCTGTGTGTGATAACAGGAATTTCATATTTCCAAGGTAGGGTGAAAGGAAATGCTTCCAGAGGTTGTCCCTGTGGGCTCAGGTGGAGCCAGCAAACAGACCTCCTGGGATCAGCTCTCCACAGAGCTCGCTCTGGTGGAGCAGCCAACCCCACAGAGAAGGCCACAGCCTCCACACCCTGTGGGCTTGCACCTGCTGGAATCTCAAGGATAGAGATTTCTGGGCAGCTCTTAGTATGTGCAACTTTCAAACTGCCAGGCCTGAGATGGTGGGGCTGATGCCATCAGCAGGCCTTGAAGGGCTGGAACAGAGAGGAATGAAGCCTGGATCTGTGGGGACAGCAGGAAACCAGCTACAACTATGGCAAAGATTACTGATACTTAGTCTCTACCTCAGCTCCTTGTTCAGCTCCTTCATCCAACGTTAGTTTATTAGTTTACAACCTTTCAAGCCTACCTTTTTGATATACTCGCGAATTCTTTCGCGTCAGCATATCATGTTGTTCCTGTTTATCTCTGGCAGTGCCCAGACATGAACTGCCAAGGCTTTCAACTGACACCAAAGTGCCAGACTGACCACTGGTAGGAACATGCTAACAAAGTTAGCGCTGGATATATCGATGCGTCCAGAGCCTGCATGGCGGTCGGGGATTTTCCTACAAAAATCTCCCACCAGTGGCGTTCTCCATCCATTTTTACCTGTCCAAATAGGTGGTGTATTTCTTCTACATTACGCTGAACACTTGTCCAAGTTCTTGGTCCATTTTCTCATGCTTTTTCTAATTGTCTTTTAAGGTCAGCGTGGTCCAATAATTTCTTCATTCCAGGGGGGTAGGGTGTAGATCTTGGAACAATGTGTCAACTGATCATATTAACAAATTATAAAGGACAGGAGCAGAATAATTAAAATCACCAAATCTTCACCCATCAGTATTAGGTCCCGATTTCAAGCCAAATAGGCAGCTCTGGTATCCACCAGGATTTCAACCTTTTGCTTCTGCTTCCCCAGCTCTGCTTTAACCAGTGGATCTGCTGGGGAAAGATCCCTCTCTACTGTTTTAGGTGCTCCTCTTCTTGGTCCAGCACTGCTAGAGTCACAGTGGCTATAGTCATTCCTAACTTCTTCCCCTCTGTTACATCCCTATTCTGATACACCCTCCAGGCTTCTTCTACTATTTTCTCTAAATCTCTCACCTCTGGTTCTTTCAACTTTTGCACTTTCAACTCCCTTAGCTGTTCCCAAGGGACCATCTCTGAACCTTTTAACAACGCCCTTCCAAGCATCCATGTCACCTGCCGAAACCACCTCGTCCCGTTTTCGCCTCAAAACCAGCGTTCGTTGTCGCAGGGTACCAGGATTGAAGTGTACTGCTCACACAGCACTTTTCACCACCTTCTAGTTTCTCTAACACCACCATTGATTGCACTATTTGATTAGGGCTTTCTTGTTAACACTCCCTCCCGGAGGGCCTCCAATTTCTTCCCAGAGTGTTAAAATGCAACCCAGAGGGCTTTTCTTCACAACTTCCCACGGGGGTGATTCTCCACCTGTCGCTTCGCTTTTCTCCGGCCGCTCCCCTCGCGGGGCTGCGGATCCAAGCTCCTCGCGCGCTCTGCACGTGGCTGTGCGTCTCACACACTCCACAGTCACACACACACTCGCTCTCCAAACCCCAGCCCGTGCCTGGGTGATTGTTTCCTGCCCCGCTGTAGAGGGTTGGTCGGGGAAACCTGCGCTATTTCAACTGCTGTCTGTCGTGGTTTAACCCCAGCCAG
>NW_008683136.1:0-707 GCF_000695815.1 Acanthisitta chloris
GTGTTTTGCTTAATTCCCTTTAATGAGCCTTAAAATAGGTTATATGCAGCGAAGAAGATTCTGTAGCTTTTTGTCTCTTCATTTAATGAGGTTAGTCACTGCTGATTTGACTTGTTTTCGCAGGCCCATTCTGCACAGAAATGTTTGCTACAATTGTCGAGGGATCTTTTGAAATAAGTGAGCATGATGAGGAGCGGCTGAGGGAGCTGGGGGGGGCGGAGCGTGGAGAAAAGGAGGCTCGGGGGGGCCATTCCCAGCCCCCAGCTGAGCTCCAATGTCCCTCAATGCCACAGCCAGGGGCAGGGAGGAGCTGCCATTCCGGGGGAGTGGTCACCCCTAAATAAACGGGGTAACCTGGGAAAACAACCACAGGTATCTGCAGAGGGTCGAGCCTGCTGGACGATGGCAGGGGCACACGAAGGAGTTTCTGTAAATCCCCTCCTCAGCTGGACTGGGCACAGCTGCACCCTGGCAGCTTCCCATCCCCCCGAGCGGGACGCAGATCCATCCCCTGCCAGAAGCGGAGGCTGCTGACATGGGCACCCACCAACGTGGGCCTGTTTGCCCTGCTCGAGCAGGGCCACCTGGGGCCCAGGTCCACAGCCAGGGCTTTGTGCAGAGAGGCTGTCGCAAGGGGAGCAATGCACATCATTTGTGAGACGGAACTAACTTCAGTCTTGAATGAACTACTAACTAACGACTGACAA
>NW_008683137.1:0-4965 GCF_000695815.1 Acanthisitta chloris
CCGGCTGCGCTGTAAGGCGCAAAAATACTTCCCTCTCCTCCTTCCTCCTCCTTCCTCCCTTCTTCCTCCCTCCTTCTTCCCTCCTCCCTTCCTTCCTCCTTCCTTCTCCTTCCTTCCTCCTTCCTCCTCCTTCCTCCCTCCTTCCTCCTTCCTTCCCTCCCTCCTCCTTCCTTCTCCTTCCTCTTCCTTCCTCCCTCCTCCTTCCCCTCTTTTGCTTCCTCCTCCAGCCTCCCTCCTCCTCCCTCCTCCTCTCTCCTTCCTCCTCCTCCCTCCTTCTTCCACTTCCTTCTGTCACCGAAATTGGGAATCAAACCTCTTAATACCAATTTTATATTAAGAAGCAGCATTATCTATTCTGGCACCAGATGCCGGGGGGTTGTTCTGCCAAGCTGCATCGCAACTATCCAAACTTTTAACTATAAATTTCAGAAAACAAAGAGATTAGTGCTCATTGGTCACAAGATACCTAACTCTTATTAATTAGTATTCTGTCCTCCACTGGTTAGTGATTCTCTCCTTATGCTAATTAATCCACTTTTGAGTTGGTGGCTTCTTGTGGGTCTCCCATGGGGGTTTTGGGTGGTCTCTGGTGGTCCCTTGTGGTTGTTGAAAAGATGTCCATTAGTGTCCTTTCCATGAACTTTGAGTTCCACATGTGGTCTTGGCTTAGCTCATTACCTTGTTTGCAATTATAAAGTTCCTTATCTTGATGTTGGTTGACTTCTGCTGGCTCATCTGCACTGCTCCAGGATGACTTAATCACTGGTACAAGAATTTATGTCCTTGTGTGCATTCTTGTCTGAGGCCCCTTACAGCAACTCCCCCTTGGAGACTCACTCAGACAGTTAGTCTTAGATAAATTCTTTTAGCTACCTTGCTAATTCTGCACCAATTAACACTGCTGATTTTGTAATATAATTAAGAACTCTGAATAATATTCTGACGGAGAAAGTAATGTAACTCCTTGAAAGTAATATATGACAAGAGGAGGATGCAGATGGTCCGAAGCTGTAAACAGTGTGATCTGGGGCATGTTTGCTTTCCTTTCTGTGCATTCTAGGATCTTAGAAAGCAGTTAATTTCTCAAGGCCACAGGAGTTAAATATGTGATTCCAAAGGTTTAACCTAGAAACAGGGAGCTGTGCTCTTAGATCCCTGTTTCTCTAACCCCCTGATATCTAAAGGACAGGAGGGAATCCCCTTAAGATTCACCAGGGGAGGTTCAGATTAGATACTAGGCAAAAAAACCTTTCCCTGAAAGAGTGGTCAGGCATTAGAATAAGTTGCTCAGGGAGGTGGTGCAGTCACTGTCCCTGAAGCGTTCGAGAGGTGTCTGGATGTGGCCCTTGGGGATGTGGTTTAGGGGTGATTATGGTGGTATTAGGTTGATGGTAGATGATCTTAAAGATCTCTTGATAACTCTGTGATTCTCTGATTCTGCAAGGTGTCTCACCATCATACAAACATTTTGGAGGTGTTTTGTTACCTATTTAAGATATTTAGAGCCTCAACCACAGATTCACTTTTTAAAGGGTCAAATCAAACAATGTGTAACACAGTGCAGCTACAGTTCCAACTGTGTTGCTTGCTATATCCTGGTCTGTTATTACATTTTGATTTTGGAAATACCTAAATATTCATAGGCTACTGTGTTTTCAGTTAATATTTAGGACCATAACCCTGTAATTCAGACTTCCCTTCAGTCAAGTGAAAACATTAAAGGAAAGAGCCATCTAAATCATGTTGCATGTGGTCCTCGTAGGGACATAATAAATGCTCTTTGAAACTGTCTGAGTTCTCACTACTCAGGGCTCGCTTCTTTTTATCTCAATGCTAATTTGCATTAGAATGGCAGTTAAAGCCACAGTAAACACTTCACAGGTTTAATTTTTCTTAGCAACTAGGCATGTTGCAGTTGCATCAAAGAGAGGAAATGGCATGCCAAGCTCCATGGCTCTCCTGTGCTCCCTGAACAGTTCTTGGCTAAAAACTTACCC
Organism: Acanthisitta chloris; assembly: GCF_000695815.1. Classification (NCBI taxonomy): domain Eukaryota; kingdom Metazoa; phylum Chordata; class Aves; order Passeriformes; family Acanthisittidae; genus Acanthisitta; species Acanthisitta chloris. The sequence continues at coordinate 1,998 of NW_008683137.1, forward strand.
AGCAGATAGGTCTTTGATGCTTAATATCTAATTAATCAAATAAGGACATCAGTTACAACATGCCACTGACTGCAATACAGACTGATAATTCATGGGTGTTGGATGTACTATAAAATGAGTGAAAATAAGTATAACAGATTATTTGTGTGGAATAATGGTGTCTAACTATATCTTTAGTAAGGGTATAATATGTTTTCCCTAACTGGAAATAGTTTGTACATAGCAATTGCAACTTAAATGTGGCCATTTTTGTCAAATATTTCAATATAGTTTAAGTAATAGCTTCCAGTCTTTCTTACTCTAAAGCACTCACTTAATGAAGCTGCAGCTTTCCATGCTTCTTTTCACCTTTAAGCTGGCTTGGGTTTTTTGCCTCGGAAATCTGAACAATGTTCCATCATCCATTTCTGCATTGTGAGACCAGAACCATATACAGGGTTTCAGACAGTAAATGAATACACACACACAAACAATGCAATAGGTTTTGGACCTCAGATTTAACCATGTGAATTATCATTTCTATTCAAGCTTCGTACAGCATGTAGTTGGCACAGAAGAGTGCAGCACAACCAGTCCACACAAGGAAACTGCTTTTTGAGCTGCATGTTTTGGGAAACCACCAGAGGGACACTTCTGTTTAGTTTTTCAGTAGTTTCCCAAGGAAGTCAGGCTTACACACTCACCCTCTGTATAACTGTGTTCCAATTTACTAATTTCAGACAAATTTGACAGAGAGGAAGAGACATTAAGAAATGGGTTTTTGATTAAGCTTGTGCAAGAAAGGGTGTAATTAGAGAAAGGTATGTTATTAAAACTATTCTTTCAGAAAAAGCTATAGCATGAGTTCAGGTCTTGTTGGACATTAGAGAATCCAAAGAGGGAGAAGTTGTTCTACATAATCTACCCACTAGAAGTGCTTTAGTCATAGCTCACATTTTACTGAACCCTGCAGGATGAATTCCTCAACCAAGATTCTTCTCTGACATGAATACACAGGTATCTAGTAAGATACAAAATCAATTCACCACATGGTCAGGGCTTTTACAACTGGCCTGTCTGTGTGTCTTTCTCTCCCTCCCTCTCATTTCTATTTAGTTTAAAGACCAGTCATAGGATCCTGAATGACCAAAACCCAGAATTCTGCTCTTAATATATATTTAAGAGATACAGGATGTGAAAGTTGGCAGTGCTAGAAGTTCTTCTCCACTCTGAGCAGCTGGCAATTAACTAGAGATTTTTATGTGTGAAATGTTACAGTGTGGGAGTTCCTCAGTGGAGTGCAAAGGAAAGTATGACCAAGCTTGGAAACGCAATACTTCACATTTTGTTTTAAATTTACTGCCCGCAGTAGCAACATGAACACTAAATGGAAGCAAATTGGTGATTGCCCCTCCAGGACATGAGACTGTTGTGGAACTGGAGGAAATGAAAACTCGTTACTGGATCTGGAGGAAAACACTGCTTTCTGGAAAGAATAATGAGGTAAGTTTTATTTGATTGGTTTTCTATTTTTAAAGTTATGTAAGGCTATTTATTCTTTTATTTGGCCAGAGTTTTGCAGTGGCTACAGTCACTTCCAAGTTTCCCTGTAAAGGAAAATGTACCAAAGGTATATAAGGTGTGCTGGATCAAATCTCTATTTTAGGGGGATTGAATGGAAGGTTAGGGTTTTGAAGCTTCAGGGCCACACTGAGAAACTGTGCCATATATCATACACAAAAAAAAAGGTAGAAAAGAGAGAGTCTCCAGATGCTTTTTGCAGCAGATTATTAAAATAATAAGTTCATAAAGATGTATTTTCATATAATGATACTAATACTTAATATGTGATTCTTTTTACTGACTTCATAGCATATTGTTAGTACATGGAAAAGTAAGATTTTTGGATGATTGCTGCATTAAAGAACCTGATGCTGTTTTCTTATTTCAACCTTCCACACCTCTGTAAATCTGCAAGTAAAACATTAACTCTGTTTCCTATAAATTTACTGATTTCTGGATCAAATTTTAGGAATTAATGTCCACTTGAACTAATGGCAGCACTGGGCACACACAGCCAGTGAAAGAGAATGTATATGAAGGCAGTGTCAAAGAGCAAGGGCATTTGGGTTCTGAAGAGATTTTTGGGAAAAGCATTTTATTGAACTATAGTAATTCCTTGCAATTCACAGTCCTGAACCAACTAAAAGTGGGCTTGCTCACATTCTGATCTCAGAGACTCCTGCCCTTTCAAATCAGTAAGCATGCAGGCAGTGTGCGTGCTTGCTATAATCTGTGGAGTTTAAAATTTATCACTGTTGTCTTCAGAACTGTCTCAATGACTGTCTTTTCATTGTTTGTCTTCCATCTATTACTAATAGCTCAATATCAGCTAGAAAGCAATTTAACTTTCCTCTGAGAAGGAATTACATGGATTTCTCCTTTTACCCTAAAGGAACTCTTTGAACTGAAAGCCAAACACTTCAAACTCTTCCTAATAATCTCTGACAGCCAAGTATAATATCTGTAGTTCCTTATTGCCTTCCTCAGTGTGTACTGAGATTAATGCTAAGTGTTTATACAATTACTGTCTATTTTTTCATTTTAGCATGATTAATGGTTGGTATTTAAAATGGTTTTGCAAAGACATGTAGTTGAAAAGTTACAGATACCCCACTCCTCTTTAAAACACCCAGGGATGTCACTAGAGAACTGGAACAGTGGATTAAAGGTTAATGATTTCTGTATATCCCACTTCTGAAATGTCACAGCACCAAGTGTGGCAGAATTCAAGAAGCATTTGGAGAATGCTCTCAGGCACATGGTGTGGTACGCATGACATCCCACCTGGAACACTGTGTGCAGTTCTGGTGCCCTCAGTGTAAGAAGGACATGGAACTGTTGGAGCAAGTCCAGAGGTGGCCATGCAGTTGCTAAGAGGACTGGAACGTCTCCCTTGTGAAGACAGGCTGAGGAAGTCGGGGCTGTT
>NW_008683137.1:6001-16536 GCF_000695815.1 Acanthisitta chloris
CCAGGTTGGATGAGGCCTTGAGCATCCTGGTCTAGTGGGGAGGTGTCCCTGCCCATGGCAGTGGGGATTGTGACTAGATAATAGGTAAGATCCATTCCAACCCCTAAAATTCTATGATACAATGTCCTGTGCAGGGCTAAGAGTTAGACTCGATGATCTTTATGGGTCCCGATCAACCTGTGCTTCTGTACGAGAGCACATGTGAACTCTTTTATCACGGCTCATTCTGCATCTCCGTGGCAAAGCCTGTGTATCTAGAGAAGCCTCAGGGAGGATGGATACTGGCTGTGGCTTCGCCCGGGGGAGTCCGGGCCGGGCTGTGAGAGCAGCGCGGCAGTCCCAGGCCAGGCTGTGCCCCGCGGGGTCAGGCAGGGCCGCTCGGTGCCCTCGACCTCTGCCGTGGGCTTTATGCAACTCTATCGGTTCAAAATCTGCGCTGACAAAACCCCGGCTGAAGTGATAACACCTTGGGGTTTTTGCCTTTCGGATGGTTAACTTGAGGGAACAGACAAGCTAAAATCTCTGTGATCCTTTTACCCTTCGCGGCTTGCTAGTCAGATATTTCCTTTTAGTGTGTGTGGCTTGCTAGTTAAGTATTTTGCCACTCTGCGTTAATGTCTCAATGTATTTGGTGCACTGACTGTAATTCGTTAATCAGCTTGAATTAACAAAGGTAAAGACTGAAGCAATTTTTTTTTCAATATCACACATAAAAATCCCGGTAAGAAAGAGATAATGAACCTTAATTTTTAAAAGGTGTAAGAAAGATCATTTATTATCTGGACATTCCCCTTGTCAATGTACAGGTTCGTTCTGACAATGAGTAAAAGAAGTGCTAAGTCATCGTCTGCTGCGTTCGTCTCAGAGGTTGGGAAAAGATATGTGAAGAAAACGGGTGGAACATTACAGGCTGCAAAATGGAATGCTTCTCTGGCTTCTAAAATCAAAACTAAATTAATGAGTAAGTCCTGTTAAAATAAAACTGAAGCCACCAACTGTACTTAGAACATATGGCTTCAAAAGGAACAGTAATGGTATTTAACATGAGTTGCTGAATTGCTGCCTGTTAAGAATACTGTCGTATATTGTCAGTTTTAGGAGAGGCTGAAAGTTAAAATGGAAGTTGTTTATTTATCTCATTCTGAGAGTGATTTCAATCCTTGCTTTTTGGCACACCAGTGTTTCTAAGAGTGTACTCAAGTACATTTCTAACATTCATGTCCATGACCTTTTGGGATGTCTCAAAACTGAGGTATCAAAATGAGGAAAATTGATACTTTTAAAACATAGTTACCATGGTAAAATACTTAGTATTCCCATTTGCAAAAATGGGATTTATAGAAAATTATTCATTGAATAATTCATATACATTTACCAAATCAAAGAAAACTGCAACTATTAATCTGCTTATTTAATCACTTCCTAGAAGATACTTTGTTTTCCCAGTAAGTTGACATTAAATTCAAGCTTAGGTTCGCCGTGGTAGGTGGTTGGGTTTTGTTTCTGGTTCTGACAAAAACAACACTATGGAACATCTCAGATACTTTTTCTGCTAAAGATAGGGAAAGTATAAATGTAGTGAAACTGCTGTTTGAGAACTCTGTTTCCAGCAGCATGCTAAGTGAATATTAACTTCTGCTTCTATTTCTGTGAGCAAGAATTCTTGATGCTTATATATATGTATGTATATATATACACACACAAACACATATATATATTCTTTTTGCATATGTATTTGAATTTACTGTGGCTCTGTATAAAAAATAGTAATTTCCAGTGAAAAGTAAATAGTATAGATGAATAATGCTCCTCTAGAAGTCTCAATACTGCTGTAATACAAATATTTCATAATTCACCAAGATGAATAGTACTTTCAAAGCCTAGTGTTTGGATTAACAAGCTTCCACTGTTGCTGCCTGTTTCCCAAAGCAAGGAAGTAAGGCCTTGCAAATTTTGTGTAACAGATCACAGAACTATTAACATAAGACAATGAAGAGATGTAATAGAAGCAGTTTGCAACCTAACCTTGCTATTTTTGTCTGGTAAAAGAGTATGGTCAGACTTGTCTCTACTTTGAGTTCAAGTTAACTATGTGTATGCTATAAAAGTGAGGCAAAAATTCCCCAATGTTCTGGTAATATGCAGTGTCACTGGGAAAAAAAAGTGAAGTTCCTAAACCATTCTGTAACAGGTATGTGTAGGCAGGTTTTCAGCAGCACAGTTGGAAGGTATATTTCTAGTGTAAAGCTTTTTTTTCTCTGTCATCAAAACTCACATATATTATCAGAATGTTTGACCATTTTAATTTGTGAAATGTATATTTGTTTATTAGAAATTTGTAGACATTTCTGTGCCCATTATACTATCCATTTTCAAATGCTTTCTTCTTATAATAACCATATTTTTAAAATTCTGGACTAGAGCAGAATCTGTGCATGAAATAAACTTGAATATGAAACTGACGGAGTAGTCATCAGAATGACAGCCACAGAATCATTTTTTATTAGAAAGTGTTAGGCTTTGCTGCTGTTGCACCAAAACCTACAGACAAAAATGTTGTTACATAGTGCTGATTCATGCAGAGAGGGGCTGGCATTGAACTAAAATAATGATTTTGTCTCCTTTAGATAACTCGTCTCTGTTTAAAGCATCTTTACAACAAAATAACAAAGCATTAGCTCTGGCTTTGAACAGGGAGAAAGAAAATTCTCGCAAGCTAAAGAATGAGAAGATTTTTCTTCAGATGGAAGTAGAAAAACTGCAGTTTCATAATATCTTCCTTTGTCACAAACTAAACTGTTTGGTATGCTATGAATAATATCATTTAAACTCAGATCTCCTCAACTAAGTTTTTGTCTTGTTTTGAAACTTAATATTACTTCTTCAAATGCTGATTTAAAATATGTGTCAGATTTGTGGAGTTGTTATCGTCTGACAAATAGTATTTACATTTGATTTTTCTTTCATAGGATTTTTTTGTACTTACTGTTTTGTCCATCAGTGTGTATGTCTATCCATAGCTATTTCAGCTTCACCTTTATACTTATAGGTATTGAGGTGTTATTAAAAAGCAGTTTGTGCTCAATTAAATCTAAAAAAAAAATACAACTTCAATGTCTTTTTATCTTGTCTTCTCTTAAACCAGAAGTCACTTAAAATATATTTTTAATTATTTTTTCTTTTACAAACAGAATAAGATTCTTGTAGGAATAAAAGCATATTTGAATGATAACCTCTTAACTGCAATAGAAGTGAGCAGCCTTTCTGAGGTAAGGTGCTTTTTGAACTATTACTACATTGAATTCATTTTCAAGGATAATATTTTCCAAGCATCTAAATGAGTGCAATGCTGAAATAATATATGCATTGTAAAACATTTACCCTAATTCCTTAAAACTTGGGATGATGCACCAGTCTAGTGAAATCAATTAAGTTTTGCTGCACTGAAAATTTATGATTTAATCTGGTTTACAAAGTATCTACAAGTTAAATATCAGTTAGCCCTGACAATGTGGTTAAAAAAGGAAAGCTTAGTACTTCAGTATGTGGTGAACTACCTGCCTTCCTTGCTTAGTGCTGCAATAAATACCATACATGTGGAAACTTTACCAGTAACATAGTCCATCTTAGTTCTCATGTCATGGGAAAATTACAACTAATTTCAGAAAAAGGAAAATATTTTATTGTCTGTTCTAAACTGTTGCTCTGTGCTTTTCTATGTATAATGCAGTTTGCATTAGTTATAGCTACATTTTGAAAAGTCTAGACATTGCTTTGGAATGCAAGTAGGTTATGGATTTTGATAAATTTTGCTACAAAATATTTTTCTTTAAAATGATTATGTGTGTTTGAATATGATGTGCCTTTCAGCAGTATTTCTGGGTTTTGTCCATTTGTTACATTTTTTTTTTCCCCTGTGGATATTTCCAATACTTAAAACAGAAGAGAATATTCAACTATTTCTACTTCCCTACTGTTTTTCTTTTGAAAGAATCTTCAGAGTTCCCTTCATCGGTCAGCTGATCCCAGTAGCCCTACTGTTGAGCAGTTCAAGAGTGCATGTCAGTCATCTAGGTAGGTGGTGATATTAAATGCACAAGTTGATATCTGTCCGTGGATTTTATTTTTTTTTTACAACTCAGCTTTGTATATTGTTCTGGGTATTTTTAAGGTTATGAGAAACAATTTCCTGTCTAATTCAGAATTTACCTATTTGCAACTTGAAATTTATATATAGAGAAAGAATGGTAGACAAAACTTGTGTTTGAATAACTCCTTGCTTTCTTCATGTGGCTTTCACCACAAAGCAGAATTCTGTATCATCAAAAATACATTTTCCCCAAGACAGAACCAGATTTCGTACTCAAGTTCTTGTTTTCTGCTTTTACATGTTATTAAGAGAACATTTTTAACAATTTAATGCTATGATATAAAACCTAATAAAAATCATAGTAAAATTTCCTCTTTTCAGATCTGTAGAATTGCCAGTGAAGCTTCCTTTAATTCTAAGAGCTAATGCAAAGGAGCAAGGTAGCCCTCCTCTGGGTGAAATACCAAACTACTACAAGTGTACCACTAATTTCTCAAAGGAAATGCGTTCAGATCAAGTCAAGTTAGCATCATCACTGCCTTCTGGTACAAATAATCAGAAGTTAATTGAAATAGACCCAGTGGAAACAGCTGTTGACAAACAAATCTTAAAAGGTATGATGTATTTCTGTACAGGTGATTTGTTTTTCAGAGCTCTCTGAGAATTAGTATTTAGTAATTCATTACTTGATGCACAGTACAGAAGGTGGAATAAGGTTCCTAAACTGTAATAAACTAATGAAAAATAGAATGCTCACCCATAAGTGTAGATGTCCTGACAATCACTTGTGGAATAGTGTTCATTGAAATGACACAGCTGAAATGTAACAGAACTTTAACAGAATAAAACTTTTATAAGATAGACAAATAGTAACTGAAGTAGTTATAGAAAAATAGGTTATTATTTCTACCCAATTTCAAAAGTCCAACTTTGGTAAAATATGAAATTAGCTCTAGTTAAATCAATTTTTAAGGACCAACCACAGAATGTGTGTATTCAGTTTAAAAAAAGAAAGGCGCTTGTAATTTTCCATAATTCTGGTTCAACCTTCAGTAATCTTATGCCAATAACTACACTCTATTCTTGCTTTCCCCAAGCTGCTTAAATTTTTCTTTTTGCAGAAAATCTATTGTGCACAGAAGTAAGTTGCATTAGTGCCTTCCTAACTTGTGTCAAAAATAAACAATCCTTAGAACAGCCTGAGGAGCTTACGGAGCAATATAATGGTAGTTCATTGCCATCCTATGGAAATGTGGCCGAAACAGAGAAACATGCAGTTCTTCCTAAGTCAAAACATCAATCTAACATAAAGGATTTTGATGAAAAATGTAAGTCATTTAATCTGCCTCATCATGGTACCAACAGTGGCAGCAACACCAATGATACGAATTTGCAGGAAGGTTCAAGTGACTTGTCTTGCGTTATTCCCTCACCTCGTAAATTCAGCAATGAAAGTGAGACAGATTTTAAGAAGCTGCTTTTTACTGACAAGATGAAGCCTGAAGAAACTCTTTATGATGATGATATGGAGTTGACTGCCAGTGATGTGGGTGAACTACTCACAGTTACAGCGAAAGACAATCGTAAATTGCGCCAAAATAAAAGTAGTAATGCAAATTCTGGTAAAATACTAGCAAGTTTCAGAAAAGCAAAGTACTCTAAGAAGGATAAAAAGGAAGTTAAAAGCAAAACTGAAGTCAGTTCGAATTTGTATGCAGAAGAAAGGCACACAAGAGCTGGCAATAGTGAAGCTTCAAAAACTATTGACTCACAAACTCAACAATTCCAAAGTCAGTCAGAACAGTCATATACAGGAAATTCTGTCGAGAAACAGAGTAAAACAAGTACAGCTAAAGCTACTAGGAGGACATACCAAGTTAATTTAATGAGTCCAAGAAAACAGAAGACAAATAAAGAAACCTTCTCAAAAACATTTGGAGTCATGAAAAACAAAATCCAAAAAGCAGACTCAAACTTATCTGCTAACGGGATCCCACCAGAAGTTTGTGCTGAAAAATTACCATTCCAAGATAACACTTCTAATATGTTGCCTTTACAGGAGGACTTCCTGAATACAAATGACAAAGATAGCAGACCAACAGTAAACAGGAAAACTTTTCAAAACCCTTCCAAAGCAAACACAGCAAAATACCATAGAGAGGAAAATGGCCAGTGTGGAGAATATATTTTTAAAAAATCTCAAACAAAGATACACCAACATGAGAGCAAGCGTAAACAAGACCAGAAGAATACTATACAAATTAAAAACAACCAAAAAAGTGGTTACAGGGAAAGCAGAGAAACTGAGAATTACAGCACTCATGAAACTCGACAGAAAGCAGACCAAAACAGTAGCCATTTTTTGCCAGGCAGATTAAAACATACATTGGCAAAAGCTGGCCAGAAAGCACACATCATACCAAAAGAAAATCTTACACAGTTCTCAGTTTGTAAAAGTGAAGAATTAAAAAATAAGGATTCATTGCATGCAGAGGCTGTTAGTGGAAATAAAGTAACCAAAACTCAGCAAATCCAAGTAGCTTTAATTACTCTAAATGGTGCAGCTACAAATACACCAGAAGCTAAAGAAGCTAATGATGCTGACATGTTAAAGAAAGTAAATTCCTCAGCAGTGGCAAATAGAAACCCTCATATTAGTAATTCTCATCATCAGATGAATCAGCAGAAACAGAGTTCTGATGTTACTAAGACCAGACAAGAAAAAATTTATTTCAGGCGTATTGATCAGGGAGAACAGAATATTTTGGATGACCAGGAAGTCCCTCATGAAATAGACTCCTTTCCTAGCAAGTTAAAGCCTATGATTCAAGTTGAATGTTCTAAGAATATGCCATTAAATGTAGATAGATTTTCCCAGGAAGGTCTTTCCAATATTGAGCTCCCAGCTGTCAATAATCACAATGCTTCTATCAACTTCTCTATGCTGAAAACCTCTGAAATCCATGGGGAAAATGGTCACAATAAAGCACTGGATGCTGAAAAGGCAGAACAAAATCTGGATCATCTTTCTAAAGGCAGTTACAAAAGTACTCTGACATCTTCTCATGGTAAGTGTATGGGTTAGAAAAAAAATGGCATTTTAAATTAGGAAGTGCCTGAAATAGCAGTAAAGTGTCTTTTCTTAACACTGCCCAACTCATTGCTCTTTTAGAGTGGATAAAACAGGAGTGGAAAACGGTAAGACTGAAATCACTAAAATTATGCATGTTCTGTATCATGTATCAGTCACAATAGCTTCTTTAATTGTGCTAACTAGTATCCTTGTTACTTTTCAATATACTTCGTAGGGCAGATGTAAATAGTCTACATTCTTGAGAAGCAATTATACTTGGAGCATGCATTCATTTTCCAAAGTATGTCATGGGATTCAGAAAGTTGGGCATTGAAAAGATATAATAGCTTGAGCTTTTATACAAGGGAAATAAGAGGAACCTACAGTGTTCCCTTCATAATTGGAGAACCTAGCTGGACTTCAAGATTTCATTTGTGTTTCTTTAGAAACACTGCAATTCAACAGGATTTGTGATACACAAAAAAAGTATGTTGAGTAGGTTTTCTTTATAACCTGCCCATGAACAAACTTTGACGTGACAACCTCTTTCTTAAAGTAAGATATGTTAAGAAAATAATCAAACTTTAATGTAGTCTGGAAGATAGGTTTAGATTCTTCTATCATACAATGCAATTAGTGTAAAGGAGCTAAAGCAATATAGGACCAACATATCTATGCAGGAGTTTAAATGTACTTTAGAATGTAGCTTTGAAGTTTCATAGTGTTAGGGGTCTATTTTGTAAACATACTTGTTCTCAACAAGTTCCTGTTTACTTCATTGTCTCTAGAAAGTCCCAACACCTAGACAGTATCCTAGTTCAAATTAATAATTTGAATCCCAAACCATCAAGCAAATACTTTCTTGGTTTCATTTGAATGCTAGGACACAATGCCAAAAAAAATCTCCTATTTTCCACAAGCACAGAACAGAAATACTGGCAAAATTAGGCCATTGTGTGAGACTGATAGTCTTTGCAATTTGCAATTGCATCTTCGATTTGTTCTTTGGAAGGTGGAAAAAGGATCCCATGATTTTATTAGTATTAATGAAAAATTAGTAAACCCTTATGATCAGCAGAATCAAAGACTGCTGACATAAAAAGCAAGCTAATCATTAGATCTTCATTTAAGCATAGCTCACAAACCAGTTAATTTTTTCTCCTGCATCCAAATCCATATCTTGAATTCATATTTTGCTATGCTTATTTTATGCACGTGTGCCCAAAATGCAGACATAAAGCTGCAAAATGCAGTACTAAAGAACTCTTGTACTGCTTGACTCTTCAGATTATACATGTATGCTCTCCCTCTGCATTCAAGGCCATGAGCAGTGTGCAGTTTTAGTTTTGCACATGCAGTAACTCTTGGGAGTCTTAAGCAGCCAGACGCAAACTCCAGTGCTCATGGGGCTTTCCTAAATGTCCCACGAGCCATGGCAGACCTCAAACAGCTCCTGACTTGTGTAGGTACTGGCATTTTCTTTGATCATCTATCCCATTTTGTGTTGAGTATCTTTAGAGTAGGAGCAGTAACCAAAGTACCTGAATTAAGAAATACTAATTAAAAAGAATTATTCATTAAAAGTTTACTAAATGATTCAGGAAATATCTAAGATGAGACATATAAACTACTGTATTTACAGGGAGAAGGGCTTTCCAAGATGTGACAAATACTCGTACACAATCTCACACTTCCGTACCTAAATCCCCTGAAGCTTCAGGAGAAAACTCAGCAGCACCATCTAGACGAGAAAGACACAATATTTGCTACAGAGAACCCAATCTGCTGAGGTAATTATACAGAAATTAGGGCTTTTGCTTGTCTTTTGAGTGTGTAACTATGCCCAGTAAAGATTTGCTATTAAACTCTGCAAAAACACAGTTGAACTCTCACAAATCTATTTGGCAAAGATACTTCAGTGCTGATATAAAACACTTGTTAGTGTGGCAGGATTTCCAAGTACCAAAGTAAGACAACAACAGTATTCAAGTCTCAAAATATAGTTTGTACTAATAGTGGATAATAGTGAATCAATGTTTATAATGATATAAACCCCTTTAGAGATGGAAAATTTTAAGTGTTATACTTAAAGGTAACAGCATAATAATGTTCTTGTAATATTGTCAAGTGGAAAGAAAATCTATGCACCAATATTGTATAATTCAGTAGTTTTGCTTTAACTAGCTGTAGCTAATATTAGAAATAATTTGAGTTTAAGATAAATTAATTTCGTAGTTAAATTAAGTATGTATATTAAGTTGATAATTAATTTGCCTCTCAGTGTTCTCAGCAAATTTAGAGATACAGAATTTTTGAGATTACTAAAATGCAAGACATAAATTCTGTAATCTCTATTAAAATATAAAAGAGGATTTAAAAGCCAACTTTAATAAAGAAGACTAATATATTTGCATTTACATTAATAGATCTGAATCCCAATGGACCTTTAAGCTGATCATTTCTGACAATATTCTGAGAGTTTTTGCCACAGAGTTGGTTGACTTTTTTTGTTTGATTTGGATATTTTTAAGTGTAATATTAATTTTAAGAGCAGCTACTCTGTGTTGTGTGTGTATTAACAGAATGCATATTCTTGAGAACAGTATCAAGGCTTATCTGTAACAGCATTGAGAGTGAAAGAATTGTAGCAACTTTATGACAAAGGTGTAAAAGGAGTATGTCTTTTCTGGCAATACTGTGGCAGGAGAAGAAAAAAAAACCAAAATCTGAAAAAAATTAGAACACAGTTCTCATACAACCTCAAATAATTTTTACCTCTTTAAGTAAGCAAACAACTGAAGCAATGAGTCTGAGGATAAATAGGAGCTAAAACTAGTGCAGGGAGTGTCTTTTCACTTTACCACTGGCTTTTTAAAGATATTTGTGCCAGATAATTTATAAAAGAAATGGAAAGGGATTAGAGTTACTCTATTATTTTAATAATTGAATTGAATGCTAAAATACTGTAATATTATATATGGACACATTTATACTCTTTTACCCCAGAATGATAAAGTTCTGAGAGAGACAGTAACTAATAACAGAAAAAAATGTGGATATTGTGAAAATTTTAGATGATTATCCCCTATTTATACTTAGTTTCCAAGTATACTCTCCTGAATGGATGCTGTTAAGCTTTTGGTTTCAGTAAGTTTTGGATTTTGTCTTACATAACTTATGATTGCTCACATATTAATATGATAGAGGTCACATAACAAAACTACTATTTTAACATTATTTTGGAAAGCAGTAGTTATCTATGCCTTGCTATTTCAGACATATTTATTTTCCATAAATTTAATCTCTGTATTGTATCAAGCTTTCATTAAGAGTATTTACCATATGAATTGTTTTAACTACATTATTATTATT
>NW_008683138.1:0-55206 GCF_000695815.1 Acanthisitta chloris
AGCAAGTTTAAAAAAATAAGTAGTGTCTCCCTGGAGAAAACAGTGATATCTTGCTTTGGGTTGGTGAACGGTCTCTGAGATGGAGACTGGAGAGCAAATTCAGTAGCTGCAGTGTGGTCCTCCCCAGGCACACACAGAATGTTTCTGAAAAAAAGTGTTTCTAACAATATTTTCATTTAGTCCTTCCTTTCAGTCCTTCCTATCTCTGATCAGTTTCTGAGGGTTATGTTGATGTATACTGGCTGGGAGGCGTTTCTGCTTCATAGTTTGTTGACTTTCTCAGGTGAAAGGTCAAATGAACCTGTCCTTACCCAGTCTCTTCCCTCTGTCAATCTAATCTTCACTCGTAGTTGAGGATATGTGCCATTATTTCAGCCAACTGTGCCAAGGCCAGACAGGGCATGTATTTTGTAAATAGTTTATGGCCTTGGTTTCTTTCCTTTACATGTCAAAATAGCTGTTCATGCAATATAAGCTAATACCTGCTTGCTGGTAAAGGAATGACAGAATTTGCTGGTAACAAGTCATATTGTCTGTATGTGAAAAATCATTAATTCTTGAATAGTGCAAGGCTATTTTGTTTCTGTTTTTCTGTTACTACTTATTGCTGACTTGTACGCAGCCAATACTAGATATGTTCCTCTCCATTTTTTTTCTAGAGTGCATCTGGAGAAGTACCTTTTCCTGAAATTTTTAGCTGTTGATTTGGGTGGGATCTTAATTAAAACAGCATCAGAAGCAGGATCCCTTAAAAGCTTAGTATAAAATGAATAAGTGACTAGAAAACCTATTTTGATGTAATTATTTTTAAGTGTTGAATGTTTTTTTATCTAGTTAGCATTGTGTAAATACTTGCATGAATGTGTGATCTGTGGAAGGAAATAGAAGGAAAAATGTGGCTTCTTCCTAGTCTGCAAAACAAAACTCTACCATCCTTCTGCTTTCAAGAATGATTAGGGGAAAATATCAGTTTTCTAATGTGTTTTTAATACTCTTGTCTTATTAAAATATTGTAAAAACTTGTCTGTTTTACAGGATACTGAGATCAGTCAGGTGCTTCTGTGTTATAAAACTCAATTACAGCAGATATACGTAGTGCATAACTTGTTTGTTTACTCTGCAGCCCTAGCAGCCTCAGCTCTGGCTGAGGTGTGTTTTTTTGGATTAAAAGAGTTTAGCAAATCCTGGTGTGCAACAAAACATTAAAAAAGCCGTGAGCCATAAAGTAAAGTAGAAGTGGGAAGCCATATATCAAAATGTTAATCCAGGAGACTTTGGCAGTGCTGCCTTAGCATGGATTTTGAAATAGCTTTTAGGATTTCAGATCAACTTTCTTGGTCTGCCTGTGAGTGTGTTGAAACCACTGTGCTCTGTATGCACTTGTTGGGACTGTCTGGAACAAATAATGTTGTATAATGCTTTTTTTTTACCGTCTCCTTATAGATATATAGCAACAAAACTTTTTCTTGTGAATACCAAAACCATTGGAGATGTTTAATGGTGCCTGTTAGCAGAATATAATTTTTAATTGACTCTTATTTGTTCAAAGAAATGTAAATATGGTCTGGACTTGTCAGCCCACCAAAGTGAGCAGTAGACACTTTAACTCTGCTGTAGCAGGTTGATCTGATGGTTGCTGACATATACTGTGTACAGAGGGTGTCTGGTCACCCAGCCTGGCCTGTTTGCACAACATAGTTGTGCATCATGTAATCAGCTGGTTTATGATATTCATAATTACATTTTCTTGGAATAAATTTGGAATTGCATCTTAATAACAAATCCTTTTAAGACATATATTGTGGCTTTCAAAAAGAGAGATACTTAAAAATAGTGGTAAAATTGTCAGACAACTTCCACAGGCGTAAGAATTGTTATTTTGACAAAAACTTGATGGAAACTCATATTAAAAAGTAGTGAAGGGAGAGGGGTTGAAAAGCCTAACATTTTCCTTCTCTCTTCCGGTCCACTGCAAAATGAAATGTTTTGGTTTTGAACCAAATGTTTCCAAAATGCCTTGTAGGTATTGTGTCCTGAAGGCTGAGGGGAATATGGCATTGCTTTAGCTTTGTCTGAAGATGAGTTGTTAAAGGTTGGAAAAATTCAGTATAAACTCCTGTGTTTGAAACCAATAACAAGACCCATGATATTCTTCTGAAGTGAGAGGACAAATCTGTCTTTACTTAAATGAAAACCCCATCAAGTCTTGTCTTAGAACTTTCAGTTGTTCTTTGTTGGAGACCTCTTTAAGAGTACTAAGTGCCAATGAGGGAACACATTTACTAAGAAGCCCACTTCTGTCTTTGCCAAAGGCTCATTCTTTCTAAAGTTGCATATTTTCCATTACAGTTTTTCATAGTTTCAAGTAAATATGTTATTATGGATGATGTTATAAATTTACAAGTAATTTGAGTATCATGGGAAGAGAGGTAGACTGGATCTAGGGTTTTTTTTCCCTCTGACATTTAGAAAAAAATAAATTGAGAGGAGAAGCATCTCACTTTAAAAAGTGAGAAGATACAGAATGGATCTATAAAATTCCATTTCATCGGGATTTGTTCTAACAGCAGGATCACTCTTGTAAATAAGATGTGCAGTGACACTTCTACCTCATAGGTGAGGTGTTGATGTTGTTTGCGGTTTTTTTACATTTGTTAAATTGAGAGCTGATCTTGATGTGAGTTTTCAGTAAGATAAATTGGTTGCTATGGTGTCTTCGTTGTGATATGGTGAAATCCTCCCAAATATTTTTTGCCTTCATTGCTTTTAATACACCAAGGTTTGAAGTTTGAGGCCTAGTTCACTGGCAGATAACAATTGATCATGGTTCCGTTGACTAATTTTCCATCACAATTTTATTGTGACTCAAAAAAAAAAAAAGGAACAGCTCAGCTTTGCTTCTTCGTAGCTTCCCTGTACAAACAATCAGATTTATAACATAATTCCTTTGAATTAACTTAACAACGTACTGCTATTCCAGAACTATCAAGACACATTTTACTAGCAGAAGAGATTTTAAATTGGAACAAACCCACCTGAATTTAAAGAGAAATGGTGTTATAGTAGTTCATGGATCAAGATAAATAGTGATTGTTCTTGAACTGATGAAATGTAACTCCATTGCTTTGATACAGAAATATGTGACAGGTGTTTTTTGTCAGTTGTGAAGTGCTGTTTGTTCATGAAAATGTTTACCCTGATTATGTAAAAAGAACTGTTATTTTAAATTAGCAATATTATTTTTAGTTCACACTTTGCTCTGCTTTGATGCTTGATCTTCTGTCTGTTAACTGGCAAATACTATGATTATTTCACCGTTGTCTACAACAGTTCTCACGTCTTGACTATCATTGTGTTTTCTAGATTTCATCATCCAATCCTGAGTCCTCTTGAAAGCAGTTTCCAGCTGGAAGTAGATGTGCTTGCACATCTCTTAAAGGCTCAGGCTCAGATTTCAGAGTGGAAGTTCCTTCCATCCCTGGTCAACTTGCACAGTGCTCACGCAAAACTGCAGACTTGGGGCCAAATTTTTGAGAAGCAGCGCGAGACCAAGAAGCATCTGTTCGGAGGGCAGTCTCAGAAGGCTGTGCAACCTCCACACCTCTTCCTCTGGCTGATGAAGCTCAAAAACATTCTCCTTGCTAAGTTTAGCTTTTACTTTCATGAGGCCCTTAGTCGACAGACAACAGCATCTGAAATGAAAACTTTGACTGCTAAAACAAATCCTGATTACTTTGGGAAAATTTCCAGCTTCATCCGGAAATATGATGCTGTCAATGTTTCCTTAATTTTTGACAATCGTGGATCAGAGAGTTTTCAGGGACATGGTTATCATCATCCCCATTCGTACAGGGAAGCCCCCAAAGGAGTGGATCAGTACCCTGCTGTGGTGTCTCTGCCCAGTGACAGGCCTGTTATGCACTGGCCCAATGTAATCATGATTATGACTGATAGAACCTCTGACCTCAACAGTTTGGAGAAGGTTGTTCACTTCTACGATGACAAAGTCCAAAGCACCTACTTTCTGACTCGCCCTGAGCCTCACTTTACCATTGTAGTTATTTTTGAGTCCAAGAAGTCAGAAAGGGACTATCATTTTATTTCTTTTCTCAATGAAATTTCACATTCCCTTAAGAACTCCAAAGCTTTTGCGAGTTTGAAGCCTGGATCCAAAGGGTGAAATACAGACTACTTCCAAGCTGTCAAGGCAGTATGCAAGCCTTGAGGGAGCTGTAGCTTTCAAGAGTTACACAGTCATGATTCTCAAAGTCTAATTGAAAAGGAACCATTTTTTAAAATATTATAAGTTCCTTTTTTTTTAAGCAAACAAACACTTGAAGCAAAGTATTTTTGGGTAGTACTCGGTGGGGCAACTTAATTGTGGGGAGCTAAATGGTGACTGTAGGATTTTTTTGGTATGGTTTTCAGTTTTTGGTATGATTTATTTTTTCAGTTTAGTTGCCTGTATCAGAAAGGAATATATGCACTTTATCTGAGTCTGATCATTGATTGTCTTCTACAGAGTTTACTGAAAATGGGGTGAGGATGGAAGATGCTACCTTTTCAGAAAACTGCATTGCCTGACAGGAAAGATCTCTGGGAACTAAATGCTGATGCAAGGGAATATTGAAAAAGTGAACCTGCAAGGATGCATTTAAAAAAAAATATGAGAATCAGGAGAAGTTAATTATCATTTAGTTTTCAAATGGTTTGAAATGGTATTTGAGGTGTCTGACACTCTCCACTGCACACCAGTCTCTATTCTAAACACCTGTGTCATAAAGCTTTGTCATTGTTACAGAGCTCGAGCTGGGGCAAGGAAAGCTGCAGCATGGGCTGGAAGGCCAGGAGTCCCTGGAGTGCTGTGACAGGGTGGTTCCAGTATTAGTCTTGGCTCAGATTAACTGAAGGAGACAAGCTGAAGTTGAGCAGGTGTTCTAGAAGGAACAGATCCATGGAAAAAGCAGGAAAGCCCTTTTCAAATTGTGCTTTTGTCTGGCTAACTTAAAAAAAAATTCAAGGCAGTAGGAAATTCCCTTTATAAATGAGTTATTTTCAAATTTGCTGTTAGGGTCAACCTGGATTTGTTTGCAAATTTTTATAAGTGTGTAGTTTTTTCTCTGTTCATTTTTAAATCATTTCATAATTAAGCCAAAACACTTCGGGGATTTGGATTTAAATATATAGCCTATGCAGTATGATTACCTCATTCTAAAATGTCTCACCACTTCTGGGCTGCAGGTTTGGATAAAAAAAAGAAGTATGTTTTCTAATTACCCTGAAAGTGCTTTAATTTGGAAATCAGTATTTCCAAATACAATAAAAGGGTCAAATTGGCTGTACCTGTAGCCTTATCTTGTAGGATTCTTCTGAGTGTTATCTATGCAGTTGTGTGTGCACTTTCATGGGGACTTGGGAGGACTAATATATGTGTGTAGTAAAGTTAGGTCACTAGTTGACACTGTAAGGTATAAAATAACATCATCAGGTTTGTTTTAAAAGGGAATTGAAGTCAAAATGTTGGTTTCTGTTAAGACAAATATAGGAGATACCATTGCAAATGTCTTTTAATGATTCTCTTTACCTCCTGCAAAATGTTGTGGTAACTTGTCTTGCCTCACTGCACCTGCTGATTTGTTTACAATCACATAAGCACATTCTGTATTCCAGATAGAAGCTCTGACTTTCCACTTTGTGTCAAATAGAGCCCTCTGTGCTTTGCTGTAACTATGTGTTAGTCTGATGTGAATATTTGTGCCTACTGCCTTTCACCTGAAGTCTGTCTGGCTGCCACCTCAGCCTGCTCATATAACAGGAGTTGCAGTTTTACCAGCAACTGGAGGATTGTCGTGATTAGCCCCAGTCAGCAGCCAAGAGCTACACAGCCACTTGCACTTCCTCCCCTCTTCCCCTGCCCTGGTGGAATGGGGGGAAGGAACAAAAGTAATATATATATAAGTTGAAATAAGAACAGTTTAATAATTCAGAACAAAATGAGATAAAATACTAATGGATAATAAGAAGGAAAAAAACCCCACCAACAAAACCAAACCAGTGGTGCACAGTACAGTTGCTCACCACCCACAGACCGATGCTAGCCCCTGTTCCCAAACCCAGATTGGCCTTGCCCCGGGTAATATCTCCCCAGTTTATATCCTGGGCATGGTGTTCTATGGTATGAAATATCCCTTTGGCTAGATCAAGTCATCTGTCCCGGCTATGCTCCCTCCCAGTTTCTTGTGTACCTTCTCACTGGCAGAGCATGAGACACCAGAAAGAAAATGCCCTTGATTTAAGATAAACACAACCTAGCAGAAACCAAAGCATCAGCGTGTTATCAACATTATTCTAATTCTGAATCCAAAACACAGCATTGTATCAGCTACTGAGAAGGAATTACCTCCATCCCAGCCGAAACCAGCACTGGAGGGCACCTCGTTGTAACAGTGTTACACTTTGCAGCTTGAACTGAGCTTTAGCAGCACCAAGTTTGTGTGCTTCCCTCTGTGGGACAGTGACCTTGTAATAATATTGTAACTGTTACTTCCTGAATAACGGAAAAGGGACTGTCGCCAGAACTGATGCCCAGTCTTCAGCAGTGTAATAAAGTGTTGTACAAAGTCTGTCTGCCTGTACAGTATTTCCCTGGCATACTAACTGTCTGTGTGGAAAAGGGGAAAGTGGGGGGAGACTGTGTGAGGTACACACACCTTCTTGCTCATTTTTGAATTGTAGGAGATAAGTTGGAGGAGCTGAAAGAGAAATCTTGTGCCCTTTGGAGCAGGCCAGCAGCTTTTACTGGTTGCTGAAATGGCTGGAGGCTTTTTGCAGTGGTTTTTATGGGGAGAGGAAAAGTAGGTGACTGTTGAGTAGACCTGGTGGCTCATTTCATGTTCCTGCCACTGTTTTTGGCGAGTGGTGTCTTAGGAACAGGGAAGGGGTGCTAGGTGATATCTCTGTGCAGGAGCAGGTGTGACTTGCTTTGCCTCTTATCAGTGCTGAGGTGGTTTGCTACAGATTTCTTCAGAGGATTTTTGGGAAGTGGTGGCAGGAGCCTTCTGATTCATGGGTAAGAATTTCTGAATATTTCAGTTGATGAAGACCCAAAGAGAGCCATAGCCATTACCCTCATCGTATGAGAAGGGAGGGAATGGGAGAGATGTGCAGGCAAATGGTGGAGAGAGTTGAGTGCTAGAGAGAGGAACTTGTGGGGCTGTTTGGGTTTCAGAATCCTGTCCCTGAGACTCTACTTTTAAGATCTCAGCCTTAAATTAAACCTAGGTGAGGAGTAGAAAATTCAGGCTGCAGGAATTGGCTTGGATGGAAACAGATGAAGCTGAAGAGAGGTGACATTAGAACCAATATCACAGTTCTACAGTGTTGAGGTGTGCTATGACCAAAAACTGAAGGTGTGGGGGGTGTGAGTGTGTGATATAAATGAATATTAACAGATTTGTCAGACCTGTGGAGACTTACAGCACAGTTTTTTACTTCATGCTTTGAGGAGTTTTATGTTTGAAATCACAAATGAGGTAACAGGGAGACTGGGTTGGGTTCAAACTGAAAGAGGGGAAATTTAGTTTAGATATATGGAAGAAATTCTTTGCTGTGAGAATGGTGAGGCACTTGAAGAGGTTGCCCAGAGAGGTTGTGTATGTCCCATCCCTGGTAGTGTTCAAGGCCAGGTTGGATGGGGCTTTGAGCAACTTGGTCTAGTGGAAGGTGATCCTGCCCATGTCAGAGGGGCTGGAGGTAGATGATCTTTATGGTCCTTGGGCAACCTCAACCATTGCCAGTAATGAAAACCTGCATAATTAAGCAAAGGGGGGAACATACCTAATGAGTAAGTAAAAGGTGACCAGAAACTCTGTAACTGGGAAAAAATGTGTTCACAACTAACTTTGGTACCAGAAAGGTTGATCAGTCTCTTTACTATAAGAACTGAAAAACAAATGCAGTTTCACTGGACTGGGTGATATCCTGTCTTCCAGCTTTTCCTCTACACTGATTTAGCTAAGCAAGATTAAATGTACTAATATACTTCAAAAGTCTTTTATAAATGACAGATTTAAATGCAAGATATAAAGATATTTATGATAACATACCGAAAGCCAATGCTTCCAGACATACTCAAACATTTTTAAACAGGTACTGAGATTTGTTATTCCCAGCGCAACTCAGATTGCTTGGAATAGCAGTGTGGAAGCTTATCTTGTAGCAAATTTCATGTACCTCATCACCTGGGTCCATGAGGATTTTGGTGGAAGCTTTAATTTAGTATCCTTTGCCTGCAGTTTGACTTTGACAGCAAATACATTCTAAGAACACATTTTTATGTCTTGTAAACTGATTTCTTTTACATGTGGTGTTTAGATTTTTTCTTGAATAAAATGTCTTTCCTGTTCTCCTCCCTTTGTATGAAGACAATGCAGGAAATGGAAACTATTAATACATTTTGTATTGTGCTGCAAAGGACTGCAACATATGCATAATGAATGTAATATTCAGGTTTTAATGGTCTAAAAGTAATTTAAGTTCCTGGTACCTATTTGAATACTAACACCTAGTGCTTATCTAAGTCACTTTAAAACAAAGTCTCCACTATAACTGGAACTAATTTTATGGCATTCACAAAGTTAATTATTGCTCTGCCTTTTACTGCACTGGGTCCTAATCTTCTCATAACTAAGCTTTGCTTTAAAAAAATCAGCAATGTGCTTTACTTCATCCCTCCAGTCTGTTTTTCTTGTCCTAGTACTTACAACCCCTCATCTTGCAATAGGCAGAATGTCACACAGCATGTCTGGTCCTGGGCTTGCAGTTAGCTCTGTGGTTGCTTCCAGAAGTGCTGGCACTGAGCTAACTTAGCTGGCTGAAGACCTTGGTGTTTCTGCCCTGTTTTCTCCAGAAGTCCTGTTTTCTGACTCCTAGAGAAGTGAGCCAGCCCTGCCCCAGCACTGCTTATTTGCTGAGGCTCTGCCTGAGCCTCAGGAGCAGTAAATCAGCGTCCTGCTCCCTGGGGACAACTATTGTGCTGCTCAGCAGGGGTGGCCTTTGGGCTGCAAATGTGCAAGGGCAGGAGTCGTTTTGGGGAAAAGCAGGAGAGGCTCTGGGACTGAGAATGCTGACAAAGGACAGCAGTAGCTGCTTTGCAGAGCCGGCACGAACAGTATTTGTCAAATGCACGATGGAATTAGACTTTGATTTCCTGTTAGTGAAGGACTAATTTAAAGTCTGCTTTGGAGAATAAAGGTAACAGATTTTTGCCATGAAATTGCTTTAAGTACTTGATTTTTGTCCAGAAACTATCTCTTTCCTGCTTTTGTGCATGCTTTCAGCACATTGCCTGACTTATTTCTGTAATTGCTATGGAGCTTTTCTGGGAGAGTTTTTCTGTCTGAGTGCAATTCTCTCCTAACTTTGAACCTGGCATTGCAGCTGCTGGGTTTGTGGTGGGGTAACAGAGCTCCCCACCTTGCGGCTGGGACCTGGCTGTGCCCTAGCTGCATATGGCAGCAGTGAGAATAGCAAAATGCAGGAGAAAGGGAGACAAGTCACTACAAGATGGGCTGGAGTGGATGACAGCTCTGGGAAAGATAGGCAGGAAGAAAACAGACACAGAAGGACTGCATTGCAGACAGACCGAGCAGAGGGTTTTCGTTGGCCCCTCTACATTGTTGGCCTAATTTCACAGGGATCTATATAAATTTTATGTCCTGAAAGAGCTGTGCTAGACCCTGCCTGTAGTTGCAGCTGCTTGTTTTATGGGACTACTTTAAAATAATTATACTATTTCCAGGATGGTGGTGAATCTTTAGGTACCAAGAGTGTTGGCAAAGCAGCTGGTTTTGGGCAGATGATTAAGACAAGCTTCATGGTATCCCATTATTAGTTGGGATGTGCTGCTACAATGCTATAAGCTAACATCTGAAGCTTCAGTGTAGTGCAATGTTGTGCTTTATTTGTCCAACTCACTGCTGATAAGATAAAATATTTAGTGGCACTAAAGTTTTGGCTCTGTGGAGTATGCGTCCTCTGCTACAAAGGTACTGAGAGGGTTTTTTCATGTGTGCAAGTTGAATTCCTCAGATCAGAGCCATAAAGAGTCAGCATCACCATGATCTTGTACTGGGATGCACAACTTTAACCAAGAATTTTGAGTTTTCTCTGAGGAGGATGATCCAATCCTTAGCAAAAAAGGGCCAGTGAGAGATAGTAAAGGAGGTTGCAGGTGTCTATGTTAAATTGAATTCCCATCTTTTGATTTTGTCTTGGAATTACTTCTCTCTGGGAACACAAGCAGAGGAAATGTTGTCTCCTACAGTATGGAATAGCTTGGTGGTCTCTTAAGCATTTACTTAGTAAAATGTCATGACCCACTTCAACATTGTCTTTGACTAGAGGAATCCAGGTCAACCTCTTCCTCTGTGTGGGTATGCAGCTGATCAGCACAGCCTCCAGGTATTTACCCTTCTCTCTCAGTTCGAGGAGCAAACTTCCTCTCCCTGGCTCTGTATCATTCTCATGGTAAATGGGGGATGAGAGATTAAATTGTCTAAACAACAGAAACTAATCTGTTTTCTGGGTGGGTGCAGTCATCACTGTGTGAACAGCGAACAGTAGCAGAAGGACCACCTTGCTTTATCAGCAGAATCAGGAGTGCCTGCTGCAGCATGGAGTTACATGTCCTCCCAGTGCACTTGTTGGGTCTGGTTCTTCAGGGTCTGAGAGTGATGCTAAGGACTGCCTGAGACCTCCATATCACCTAGAGGTAAAACTTTAGGAATGTACAAGACTTAAGGAGACAAAATTTACATTATGATACCATGCCTTTCATGTGGGGGCTCTACGTTAGACTTGTAGTGGGAGAGCTGAGGCTGCTTTTGCCTCCAGCAGTACAGCTGGCTCATGTCCTCATTCTGAGAGATGCTAGCACTTGTCAGAGGAATGGGGTGAGGGGTTGGGAGCACTAACAGGTTTAGCCTTCTGGTTTTAATCTGATGCAGTAAATCTGTCCAAACTATTTCAAAAAGTAGGTGGATTAAGTCCCATTCTGTGTGTAGAGCTCGTCTCTGAGTACAGTGCCTGGAGCTTTGCTGTAGGCAAGACGTGTAAACTGAATAAAAGCTGTATTTCCCTTTCCTTCATGCATTCCTGTCCGGGGAGGACAAGAGCAAATTACTTTCAAATGTCATTGGATAATAGCTTTTTGGGAAAAACCTGATCCTCATTTATCGTTACAGGTGCAGGGAATTAGAGCAATGAATCAAGTCTCCACCCCACCCTCCTAAGCAATTTGTCTGCTATTCAATATAATTGGATGTAGCTGATCAGTAATCTCCATGTTGAAGTTATCCTCTGCACTCAGGCTGGCTTTGCTTGGAGGACCCCAAAATTTGGTACACTGAGTTTTCCCAGCACAGTGGTTGCCTCAAGTCAGCTGACCTGCAGTCTACCTCGCAGTGACAAAAGCAGGAGGAGAATTTCTGAAGTTGTGTGTTACACACTCTCAAGCAGGTACAAAAATAGATGGGGATAAATCTTGGTCTAGCCTAATGGGATTTATGTCACAGTCTAATTTTTCTTCCTACCCCTGTAGACTAAAATGATACTCCAGATCCATATCCCTGAAGACATAAGGCTCTCAAAATCTAAATATGCTGAGGGTACCTCAGGCCCATCTCTACTTAGGAATGATTTGCTAAAACAATGGCTGCTAAGTTAGGAATGGTTCATTCTAGATGTTCCTGACTGAAATTGTCAGAGAACAATAAAAATATCCCACCTCCACCTTACTGATGCGTTTGTAGCATGTACAAGGTGCACCTCACAAGGTGCAAGTCCAGAGGCAGAATAGTCACAAGCTCTTGCCGTATTTACCTTTAAAGTTGTCAGTCAAAACATCTTCGGGGGCTGACATGATATCAATATGTTGCAAGCATAAGGCTCATGCTTCAGAGTGTAATTAGCTCATGAAGCACCGAGGAATTTATCCATCTGGAAGGTTATTCTGCAACTGTACATTAAAGGAACTTTATTATTTTATGCTTTTCATGGTAACATTTTCTTAAGCCCTTGTTTTTATAAGTTATGTTTGAAGCAAGCCAGATGCAGGTGTTTTCAGGGCTGCAGAGGTCCAGAGACTGCAGAGTGTGGGCATTAAATTCAGTGCAGGTAAACAAATTCCTATTTGCAATTTTTGTACCATTTCTTAATGCATATGCACATTTTAGTAAAATAGAAAAACTGCCACTAGAGGGTGGTATTAATACAAAAAGAAGAAAGTATTTTTGCAATCTTTCCAGAATGGAGTAATTTCTACTCTCCTTCACGTTTATAAACATGGGAGAGATTTTACTGCTGTATTCAGATTTGTTTGAGTCTTGTTGGCTTTTTTTCCCCATAGAGTGACTTATGTAGTTCTCTTTCAGCTGTGAACTGCAGTAGCAGGTGTCTAGTTTCATACCTTAGTGTGTATACGAATACTAAAATGATGTTGTTTCATCTTTGTGAGAAACCTTTTTATTAAATTGCAAATAAGGCTGTAAAAGAGATTTTATGATTTTTTTCTCTTGAAAACTACCCATTCGTTTAAAATTGCATTCCATTTTAGAAAAGATGGAGTGTCCTTTTTTTCCTTTTCCTTGGGTTTTTTCTTTTTGTTTGTTTCTAAACAGTGGGAGAACTAAAAAATTGTTAATTACTAAGGCAGTGCAGTGTGATTGAATGACTGCTAAAGGCCACGTAGGGAGCATCAGGGTAGGATTTAAGCCTAATGCAAAGTAATAGGATTTTGATAGTCTAATGTGGGCAGAGCTAATGTGGTATATAACTATAAATATACACATATGGTATACCAGTGTGTCTGTGTGTGCATATATATGTGTGTATGGAATGTGGTATAACCATACATGTGTATAACATATCACTATATATGTCTGATATATGGTTCTACTGTACCAGCCAAAGTTGGTTATACCACACCAGCCCTAAGCAGTGGAGGCTGAGGTGCAGGGATGGGGCAGTGCAGGGCCTGGGTGGCTCAGGCCCTGGAGCCAACATTGCTGTGCTGCTTTGGATCATCATAGGGTCATAGAATGGTTTGAGTTGGAAGGGACCTTAAAAGTCATCTAGGTCCAATCCCCCTGCCATGGGCAGAAACACCATCCACCTTCCACAAGCCCCATGAGACACTGCTGGGTATGCTTGGGTGCAAGGGCTGTAGGCAGGTGCCTGTGTCACCCCATTGCTGCACTTTGGCATGGAGATGGGGGAGTTTTGTCACTGCATCAGCCCCAAGGAGAACATGCAGGAGACAGAGGACAGGTATGAGAAGTGGGGGGAAAATGGAGGGGACACAAGGGTCAAAGGAGCAGCCAGCAGGGACCTTGATGTCTTCCATCTGTACTCCAAGAGAAGAACAAGCTAATTTCATGGTACTTTCAGCATGATTGATACACCTGCAGCACTTGGTGGGGAGTGTGGGTTTGCTGCACTGGGACTCAGGTGGGGATGGTGCTCCTGGACCTGGGGGTGCCCATGGACCTTCTGCCGCAGACTGCTCCAAACCTGTTGCATCCACTTCTGCTGGTGGCCAAGCTTGTGCTTCACCCTCTGCCCCCAGTTTGGGTCAAAACCCAGTAATATTGTATTTATTTTTCCTTCCTCCAAGTTCTAAGTTAGCTAGATGAAAGACATTATCTAGCCATGAACTTTCAGGCTTTGTGATCTGAAAAGCATGAGTGTGTGTTTCCCTGCTGCTGTTTTACAGCACTGCACATGATGACTGTGCTTCCAGGGAGGCAATGTCCCAGCCTGAGCTGCAGTATTAAAATGATGATCACATGGGTTTTGGTGGTGCACAGTAAACACATTCTTGTGCCATGACAATGTTGAAATCATGACTCTTCAGGGGACAGGACGGTGCCTTTGAACTGATTATTACAACTGCGTGCATGGGATGAAAATGCAGCATGTAAAGCCACCCCGTGGTGTGCTGGATTAATAGAACAGATTTTCAATGACTCATTGGGAAGATGAAAATTTTCTACTTGCATTTAATCTAAGCCTGATAAATGACTCAGGGGAAAAAGCATCAAAACCAACAGTAAAATGCATGAAGTTAGTGCTCCAGTGATGAGACAGACCTGAGTTTGGAGAGCCAAAAGTATTGGGGAGCTTGGCTGGCAGTGTGAGGCTGTGAAACATGGAAGGAGGTTGGGTTCAATTGCAAAGATGTGTTGGGGTGGGAGCAGCTGTGGGACAGAGCCGAGTGGCTCCTCCTTGTTTGCATTTTGGCCACTGTGTGTGTGTGGTTAAAAACTAATGATGTTCAGTGAGTTACTATGGCAATGATGTGGCACAAGTCATGGTGACGGAACGAAAATTTTTGCCATGTTCTGCAGGAGGGTGATGGATACTGTTTTGGAGGGCTCACAACTTGACCATCTGCCTCATATCTTTTTCCTTGGTAGAAGCACAGGCACCTACTGCAGTCAGTGAACATGTTCTTCCTTGTACCTTTACCTGGTTTTCTGTGTCCTGATGCTAAGTTTTTCTTTCACATTTAAAAAGTTAAGAACAGTTTGGTAAGACTGAACTTGCTAAGCCTAACCTAATCATGTACACTATTATTATATCAAGTGCGTTAATAAAATGTACTTCTGCTACTGAGGCTGTTTTTAGACACTTAATCTTGTGTGTGCAATTCACCTCTGTATCTGCCCATGATACAACTCACTAGAACATTAGATGCCCATTTTAAAAAAATAATTTTAAGCTGATCTGAAGTAAATTTGCTTCAAAGACTCCCATTTATTGCAGAATAATGTATGTTCTGCCTTGTAAATGCATCTTTTTTTCCAGTTTTATTTAAATTGCCTTTGCTTGCTCTTCCTTCTTGGGCTTTTAAGAGAAATACACTGTCTTTTTCCCTTACTCATAAGCATCAGTTCCTCCTTGTCAGGGCTTTTTTTCATATAGGTCATCAACAGGACAAATGCACTGTATGTAAATGATATTGCTTTTAATGGTTCTTTCTATAGGAGAGCAGGTGTAATGCCTATTTCACCTGTATAGAAACCAAAAGCATACCTATTGCCTATGTTCCTTCAGCTGTGCAAAAAAAAACTTCCTAGACTGCAGAGAATGCTCAATAATTTAGTTTTGTAAGGATAAAAATATCATATTTGGTTTGACTCAAGATGATGGCTATTTTTAAGAAACAAAATATTCTGCTCATTATGTTCTTTTAAAACTCCCTAAACCCTTCACTACATGTAAGTTTCTGCGCTAAACCGTACACCTCAAAATGAAGCTTGATGAATGCTAGTAGTGGTGTTTCATAGCAGGTATTTCACATGCTGCTCTCACAAACACTCACTTGCAGGCACTAGGGAGTCCAGGAAAGGGAAAACCTGAATCTGAGGTGTACAACTTAATAGCACTGATATTTCATAAGTGTCTTCAATTTTATTTTGTCCTGTGCTTTTTAGAAGGTAAATTTTCAGTGTGCCAACAGAACTACATTAATTGCCAGGGAGCACAGGCACAATATTGGCTCAGAAATGCCTTGGGATTTGGACCTGTACAGTGCTGGGTTGGAATCCAGGTTATGCTCAAGGCTGTGTCGCTTTGGATTTAGGAGAGTAATCACAGTGATATGTTTTAAGTCCTTTTTGCTTTAAAAAGCTCTGACTGCTGTGAGCTTCAGCATATGACTAATGTGAGGAGATCCCATTGGCTCCATGCCCTGGAGTGCTCCTTCTAGTTCCTCTAAGCAAAGCCCAGCTCTTACAGCAGCACTGTTAACATCTACAAAATCTAGGGTTTTTTTTTCTTTTACTTTTGCCCTTGTTTGGAGCTCTATAATTACTTCAATAAATGATGTTAAGCTCATTAACCTACAAAACTAAGTTTTCAGAAATTCACTGAGCTCTGTGGTTTCCATGTACTAATTTAAGGAAAGAAAAAAAAAAAGAAGAGGCCTCTGGGTGAGGTGAACTCTCAGCTGCAGATTGCTGAGGTACCACTGTGTGCTGGTTCTTGTTTTCCAAACTTTCCTGGACATATCTATGGGTCCCTGCTAGAGATTATGTACAGAACTACGTGGACCTATAGTCAAACCTGGTGCAGCCTTCCTTGATTGGCTTCTTAACACAGGTTCTCAGAGCTATTAGTTTTGCAAGAAGCTGTGCAAAATATTGGGGAAATATTGTTCCACCTTATCAAAGATCTGGCAGCTGTGACATCTCTGTTGTATCATCTTGTCCAACCATTAGTTGCTTTTCATACAAAATATTCTGTGCTTTTGCTTGCTTGAATCTTCCAAGTGCTGGACATACTCCAAGGTGTCCTTGGATTGTCTCATTGACACAAAAAAAACCCCAAAAAGCTAGCTGGGAGGCCTGTGCAGTGCCCATCTTATCCTTCAGGAACTGCATCAGCCCTGGAAGCCATTCAAAGCCTCCCCAGATCGTCCCTGCTCAGATCTGCTCAGTCTACTTTTGTTTGGGTTAATGCAAGTCTGCAGTCATGGGGCAATTACAAATAAATGAAGTATGAAAGACTTCATAGGGTCTTTATTTGGATATTTATTCAGGCATAAACTGTGAGGTGAATCCAGCTGAGTCCCAGATTGAGTGACGCCAGTGAATGAAGATTTGTAAACTGTGTTATTGTTCTGTAGGTATATTATTGTGCCTGATTTTTGGCAAGTGATCTCAAGAAATCTCATGCCACAGTGATTTTTTTTTCTACCTTATCAGTCTGTCTGATGATAAAGAAAACTGGCTTTTGAAATCATGAGTAACTCTGGCATTACACTGATACAGATCGGAATATTTATGTCCAGCTTTGTTTTGTGCTCCTTCCCCTCTCTTGTCCGAATGAAAGACACAGTTTCTGTCACTGTATCTTGAGAGAGGTGGATTTAACTGTGAAACTGCTGAAGAACTTAAAAGCTCAATCAGATGAAGGATACTGTTTGAAGTTACACTAGTAACTTTTTACAACAGAGGCTGCTTCCAAGATTAGAGGGTGTGCAAGTCCATTAATGAGTAAATTTAGGTTTTATGAGTTCTGAGGGAAATTTTCAATGATGGTTAACTCTACTAGATACAGTCACATCCCTCATTTTTGGGTAAAATATTTATTTACAGGCACAGCATTGGTTCAGAAACTTGTTCTCTTGCTATAAGGCAGGTTTATGAAATTGCTGTAAATATTTTAATAGGAGGCTCTGATGAGGGAATGTTTGTCCTAGGGATTTTTCCAAGATGTTCAACAAACTATTAGAGTTAGATGAGGGGAGACAATTTTAAACAGCAGTGAAACTCATCTGGTATGTACATCAGTGCTCCTTTACATGGCAAGGAGCATTAATGAGCTGTTTCAGCATGGTACAAAGCACTACCAAAAGAAATTGGCACAATGTGGCCACAACTGTTTCCTTCTGTGAACAAAATCAAACAACAGACAACAGGCTCTTGATGCTCCACCATGAATGGACGGCAGAACACTGCTTGTTAAAATGCAAAAAAGTCCAGGAGGGAGGAGTGACTGGGCTGCTCATGAACTAGTTTTAATGGTGGAAAACACATGTGCTGCATCAAAGGTGATTTCAACATGTGACATTGTCCCTTTCAGGGTTCCTAAATATGTAAATAAATGTATATTCATAAAATACCCAAGGAATGTTATCCCTGTTTGATGGGTCTGTTGGCTGAGGAAAGATGTTAGGGAACTGCCAATGACTCAGGAGTAGGAAACTCCTGTCCTCCAAGTTTGGGGTAGGGAAGTGAAACCTGTTTGCCTGTGTGTGTTTGTGTGTGTGCAGTGAAGACTTGAAAGAGAGACCAAGAGCTATCGATCTTGTCCTTGCAGAAATCTAAAAGTAATTGGTTGCACAATAAATGGGAGAAGTGAAAAATGATGTTCTAGCAGTTTAATCAAGTGGCTGCTAAAAAGAAAAAAGGGGATAATCTCTCTATAAAATACTTCGAGAGGTCACCAAGGGAGACTTGCTTTTAACAGATACATTTAAAGGAAAGTAGTGGCAAAAAAAAAATGTTTGTGAAAAGTCAGTGGCTGCAGGACATTTGAAACCATGAATGATTAACAGCTGGAATTTAAAAGGCCATGAGTTTCAATCCCTTCCTGTGGTGCTTGCAGCTGAAGAAAACAGGTAGGAAGGAGATTTAGGTAGGATAGAGCTGAAACTTTTGTGTTTGGGGAAAGACTTGCTGCTAATAAGAGTGTTAGGAAAACCTCAATTTATATGACTTATAAACACATGTGAACTTCTCCTAGGGATCTTGCTGAGCCTTGGGCAGCTTGTGCTGCTGGAGGGAGGGAGAGCAGTCATGTTTCAGTGTCCTCAGATTGCTGAGCTAAACTCCCTAAATAAAACACATGGCTGCTAAATTTTTCATCTCTCTCTCTCAAATAGCAGTGCTTAGTCTGACAGCTTTTCCTTTGCATTCTGAAGTATTACTATTTTAATAGCAATGTTTTCTCCCCAGCACCCTGATTTGGAGTTTGGGGGTTCCCTGTGTGCACCAGGGGCTTTCTCTGCATGAGGGAGCTGAGCCATCCCAAAGTTATTTGCCAGAACTGACCTGTAATTTTCTTGTAAGTCGTTGTTCCACCAGGAAATGCTGCTTTGTGAAGCCCATGATATTTCCTCGAGACATACTTCTCAGCAATATTTCATTCTAGACAGGGCAAAACAAAAAAAAGGTATTTTGCTTAGGTTAAAGCAGAACTGGTTTATATAAGATGTTACAATGAAATGCATTTATCCTATAAGGATGAAAAATGCAGCAAAGCATTTCAGTAAAATGTTCACTTAGGAATGAGTTACACAGGTTCTTTTGTCTTTTTATTATGGAAAATATATTTGAGCTTGCAGAATTTGCTGTGAAAAGGAAAATCCTATTACAAGCCAGCTTTGTTTTCTCTCTCTGTGCAGCTTTATGTCTTGTATTAATGAGGTGTTTGGCAGTGCAAGAAATAACATTTTCTCAGTTTGTAGTTGACTTTTTGATCATAGAATCATAGAATCAACCAGGTTGGAAAAGACCTCCAAGATCAAGTCCAACCCTACTGTTGTTACGACACCATGGCACTAAGTGCCACATCCAGTCTCATCATAAAAACCTCCAGGGATGGTGAATCCACCACCTCCCTGGGCAGCACATTCCAATGCTGATCACTCTCTCCGTCACTTGTAAAATTGTCATATCCAAACAGAAGCTACTCAGGGGCTGTTGGACAGGTTGGTTTAGGCTCTTTGGAGGGTTTTTCCTTTAAAAATATTCAAGCAGTATATTTTGTAGCACAAGCCAATGAAGTAAGTCCTATGTTTCTGTATAGGTTAACTTACTGGTGACTGGGGTCTTGCTTGAGGGCCATGGGCTGAATGCCAGCACTTCCACTCAGGAGAGGTCTGAGGGGCATTGGGAGCCAGGGTTAAGGCTGAGGCTGCTGTGGCCTAGGTGGGCTGCAGCACTGTGGTGGAGAGACTGAGTGGCACCTCTGAGTCATAAGGTCGTGGGTCCCCAGCAGGAAAACTTGCTCACTTGCTGGGTCTGGTGGAGCCCTAGTGCCAGCAGCGACTGGTGCTGCCAGCTGTGTGAGCTGCAAGTGCCCTTGTGTAAAACACAGACAGGGAGGAGCTGCAGTTACAGTGGAATGTCTGAACTACTGGTTGGTTTATTTGATTTTTAAACAGTAATTGAGCTTGTTTAGATAACTTGATTTAAAGGTGTTCAATTGTTGATGTGTTTGGGTTTTCATATGTTATAGTGGCAGGTTTTTTTCCCTCAAGAGCCAGGTTCATGGAGAAAGCAATATTTCTACCCACAAGAATGGCACTTTCATCCCTTATCACTAGTTAATACTTTTCTGGATTCAGTTGCTCCCCAAGTATCAGTTCCATCCAGATTAACGCCAAGGCTTGTCCCATGGGGTAGCAGTGACTGAACAGAGTGACCACAGATCCTTCTGGTCAGGGTAAGTCCATGTGAGCCACAGAGTAAGTAACAAATCATGTGTCTCTGCCAAGGAGAACTTACAACCTGGATGGATCCTCCATGGTTTTCTTATGCTGGCTGAGGAAGCATTTGTGCAGGCTAGGGCAGTGCTGCATCCTGGAGCTGCATGTGGCTTGAAAAAATGATTTTCAGTGGTGGCCTGAGCTAAGCACCCTGCTGCGACTGGTTGCTCATTTTCTATTCAGCTAATACACTTTTCTCAGCTAAACAGTTCATCGTCCCTTTGGGTTTTTTGAGTGCTAGTAAAGTCAGCAGTTCCCCATCACCTGCCAAAACCTTTGGCTGTGTCTGTGAGAGATGGGCTTCTTTCCACTACAAAACCTGGAAGGAAGCTAAGAAATCAGCACAGTGCAAAACTGAAACTTCATGTTAAAAAACAGGAGGAGACCCCTGTTCTGTGTTTCCTTATTTATTTTAAAACAGGTTAAAAGCCACTACATAAGCCCCTCTCCTCACCAGCATATGAGCTGACTGTGCAAACTGGGTTATGCATCCTCTGGGCTGTGCAGGACCTCGAATGAGGAATGACCTTTGCTGTCCCTTCCTGCATGTCTTAGGAGCTTTTGTGCAGAAGGGGACAAGAAGAAATACCCAAAGTAGGTCACTGGATACTGTGTCACAAAGACTGCCACCACAGGCTGATGGATGAGCAGCTTTCTCAGCGTGAATAAAACACTGCTATGAGCCAGGGAGGCTGATGTGCCCCTTCCCCCATACCACCCTGTACTGCCTGACAGAATTGTAGAACAGCTTGGGGTGGAAGAGATCTTAAAGATCACGTAGTTCCAATCCTCCTGCCATGGGCAGGGACACCTTCCACTAGACCAGGCTGCTCAAAGCACTGCCCAACCTGGCCATGAACACTTCCAGGGATGGGGCATCTGCCTCCTTCTTCAGGCAGATGGTGGTCCTCAATAACCAGGGATGACTTTTTTTTTTTTAAAAGCAAGGACTGGAAATGCATTTCCAAATATCTCTTCTCCCCTTAAACAAATCTATGTTGGGCAGCATAGCAGGCCTCTCTGGGCAGCTGTAGTCCAAGGCCAGGAATTGTTCTTGACAGCATCTGACCCATGCATAGTTGAAGATCTCTCAAGCAGCCATCAGCCTGGCACTCACAGACCCCCTGGTTCCTGGAGCCAGCTGGGAGGGAGGGGGTGCACTGTCACTGTTTCTTGGATAGAAGGTCACTGAAAATAACCTTGACCTGTGGCACTCTTCCCATCACCCCAGTGTGATGGGATGGCATCTCTTCTGCTGTAAGAAATGTCCCCAGGTAGACTTTTTTAAATTCTTTTCCTCAATTTTTAAACATGTTCTTAAATGTGTAAGCTGGAGTGTTTTTTCCACCTATTTTTCCTGTGGGGAGCAGGAGTGGCAGAGTGCTGGCCAACTAGGTGGCAGGATGTTTCCACACTAGTGGGAGCAGGATTGATTGCTCTTGATGACTGCTTAGGCAGAACCTTGTGGGGTCTTCAGGTACAGAGGGACTTGAGTGATCTTAAAGTGACAGTGCTCCTTAAGTTAGGTAGGAGCCTGTCTGGGAACAAGTGCTTCTTCAGGCCAAGAGGGTGATGGGACTTGAAGCAGTGTGGGGTGTGGGTGGATGGGGGATGCTGTTTTCCCCTTGTGTGGGAGGTAAATGTAGACTGGCAATCCGTGTCAGAAGATATGGCAGTTTACCCAGAAAAACTATAGGCACAGACAGAACTATCTTCTTTATTATAAATATACACTATGAGGAACAAACCTGAATGTATACTGAAGCTTGTAATGGTACACACCAAAAATGTACAGTACTATACATAAAAGTGCATTGTCACAACAGATTAACAGTACATTTCTCTTCCAGAACCATGAATTTTCCACATTTTTATTTGTTCTTCAAGAGTGGAAGGAATGTAATGGGAATGCATCCATACAGGAACAGGGAAAGATGCAATGGAAATGCAACAGTACAAGAGCAAAGCTAAAGCTCCTCTAAAATTTAAAGGCACTTTCACATGTACATACTACAGATGTACATTGACACAATTAGGTAACAGTCAGCAAGCAGGAAGCTACCAGTACTGCAATTCATCATACTTGACAGTAAAGGACAATACTGATTGGATTAGGTGTGCAGGAGTTACCCTTTAGTATGCCTGTAGTTGTAGCAGTCTTTCCTGTTACATATCCACCTATTATATTTTAAAGTATCTATAATAACCATCAAACTACACATTTAACTGTGTGAATGCACTAAGTGGATGCATCCACTAAATGTACTGTTTCTAATATTTTCTTTCGCTAAACAATTTCTAATATAAACATTATGGAGTCCAGTATAGTTATTTAAACATACAAAATTCCCTATGCAATTTAAAGATACAGGTAACCATCTCAATTGTGCCAGGTGGGTTAATTTAAAAACACTAGACTAAAACTGCATGTAAATGAGCGCTGAAATTCCAGTTTTGTTCCACTGATTCTAGTAAACTGGGGAACTACTTGAAAATACCTCTGGTCCCAACCAAGTGAGCAGACCCTATAGACCAGCACTGCTCTGTGGCTTGGGCTCTGGCCCCGGTGTGAGAACTAGGCAGTACAGTCGAGACGGATGGAGGTTTGCTGACTGATGCTGCACAGCCTGCTGTGGTGGATTAAGACTTTGCCTCTAACCTAGATGTGTGTGAAGTCTGTGGCTGGATTGAGAAGGGTTTGCAAATACCAGGAGCAGTTTGGGGCTTAGAGGAGGCTTTTCACACCTGGGGCTTTGCATTGTACCACCTGTCTAGAGGGTGTAAATCAGAGCAGGAATAAGCTGCTCCTAAGTACCAACAGGAAATTGCTCTTGGCTCCTCAGCTATTATGCCTATCAGATTTTGTCACTGCTTCTCCTCCCAAACTCAGCTGTTTATGCATAGCAAGTGGTACAACTTGACGCTTTCCAATGGTGAGATCTTACAGAATATATGGAAAGACAGATATTAATTAAAGCCAGTTGTACTCCTTCAGGTGGACAACAAGTAATTTTTTTCCCCATCTTATTCACTGAACCCTGTTTTATGGATTGGATGTTGGAAAATATATTCACAGAAATAATATTATGGCTTACTGTTGCAACGTGCAAAACAGCTGTATGCTTAGTTCATGCCTAACAGTTTAACAACAGAGTGCTAAGCAAAGTTGACAATCATCACTCCCACAGACATAAGAAAGGTACTGATTTTCGTAATTTAACAAAAGGGGAAGGGGAGAGGAAATGAGTTATGGAAAACTTTATTCAGCTTGAATCTAGGCAGTAGAAACTCAGCTGCCTGTCCTGTGAGTGACCCCTGCACCACTGGCAGGAGGTAGTAGTCCCTTTTCAGAGTCCCTGTCCTGCTGCCATCAGCACAACTGAGCATATGTGCTGTGCAAGGCAAGCCTGCAGAGCTGGGTCAGGTCGAAACTCTGGCTATTTCAACTCCAATCATGTCTTTAATTGGACACAGCAATAAAGTCAATGGGATACTTTTCTGAATTCCTGTGTAGTTGATCCTTTTAATCCCCGATCAATCAGCTTGCCTAATGGACCAACAGGTTCAGGTACTTGCCTGGCTTGCTTAACTATGAACTTCAAAAGAAGTCATCTTTTGTGAAAATCGAGGGATGAAGGTCTAGCTTCATGGGAAAAGGTACACTATTACAGAGGGCAACAAAAGGAGTTTCTAGATATTATTCTGGGGATGTGCTTTAGCTGTGTCCTGGAATGTTGTATTTTATTGGTGAGAGCAATGTGATCTCCAGCTCCATCAAGCACTTGCCTCTGGTGAGACTGCCAACAAGAAAGCTAAAACTCAGTGCCAATTATGAGTTGTGAGGGTTTGGTGATTAATTTTTTTTAGTGTGTCTTCAAGAAATGTGGCCTGAGATGACTTAGACATTCCACACAGACACTTAATCCTCACGTGCTAGATTTCAGTTCTTACTAACCTGCTTGATATTTGGTTTGGTGACCCACAAATGAGAGGCCCCACCTCCCTTGACCTCCCCCCACCCCTCCCCAGCCCCTTAATTTTGTGCAGGATCTGTTCTTATAAGCTACAGTAAGACTGTGAAGTATGGTATAACGTGGCAAGCTGTTTGTGATCTGTGTTGGTTTTATTATAAATGGTGCAGCATCAAGTTTTCAAGTAAGTCTATGTTTGCTTTTCTAAAACAATGCACAATTGTCCAGTTTTTCTTTTAACTGAAACCATACAAAATACAAATGCCCATGTTAATGTAGCTACTTTCAGACAATACATTCAAAAACACTGAAAAACAAAGCCTCTCCAGTTACAAACATGAACAAATGATGTTATGGAGCCCTGACTTCTATTGTTAATCCATCCCTTTCCCTAGCATATCCTGGCTGGGCACTGTGGGTGGCTGAGCTGTCTACATTGTGCAAGATTTGTCAGCTGGACCCTGGGAAGCAGGGGAAGGCCCTATGCTAGGATTTGTTTTTGGAAGAACAATAGGTTTTGGCCTAAGAGCAGGAGGTTTCAGCTGCACTCCCATTCTAGGGGCCACCATGGGCTTGAAAGTACTCATGGTGTCGCTGGAAGAACTAGTGCTACGGCGGATCTGGGGCTCAGAGCTCCTCAAAACCACACTGTGGAGAGGGCTGAGTGACTCTGTGGAGGCAGCAGGGGTGGGTGTGTTTTTCATTTGTTCCAAGGTGTCCAACACGACATCAGGGGCGTGTTTCGCCGAGCTCTGCCGCTCCAGCTCACGCAGCTCATTCAGTGCTGTGTTCATTGTCTCCTCAATGTCCTGGGTCAAAGCACACAGAGTGGCATGTCATTCACATTGCTACTGAATGCAGAGTACCAGAGGAGCAAGGGGAGGGGTTGGAAAATGCATGAATTGATTTGCCAACCATCCTTTAACAATTATTACAGTGCTAAAACCAATTTCCACCAGATTTATTTGAAAGACACTGTGACTGACAAGATGGCAACTCTGGCTGGACATTACAAATATTTAACCTGTTTACGTGACAGAATAAAAAAAAAATCAATTAAACTAAAATCTGAAAGCCATTTTATTAAGTGACTATCAGTGCAATGGATATTTGCTTAGCAGTGTTTTTAACAGTGAAGATTTCTGTCATCTCTTGGGTACTGACAACTGTAAAGATATTAGTCTATTTGCTAACTCTTGGCTAACTGCTCCTCTCATCTAATGCCTCAGGTGTTCAGGATCTGTATTCCCTCACATGGATTACAAAACCTGGTTTTCTAAGGAAATAAAACTTGTGTGTCTATCATTTCTTCTCTAGTTTCAGAGAGCTAATCTTAAACAGAAGAAACCTGCAAGATATTGTTCAGTACACATACCTAAGGAACTATTTTTTTCATCAGGACTTCTGGCATGAATGCTAAGAGAACGCACTAGTTTACTACTTTTCAGGGGTACTGACATATAACAAAGGTTGAAATATCTGTTGTTTCCTGCCTGCTCACACAGTGACTTTCACATAGTTTAATCAAAGTTTGGGTTCTCTCACTGTCAAATGATTGCTAGTCTAGTCATAAAACAAAGATAGCTTAAGCCAAACAGCACTGCATGTAGTTCCAGGGAAGTAAATAAATTAACTTGGGATAAAATAAAACAGTAACAACATTTACACTTTCTAACCCTAATAAATGGTTCAGCTTTCTGACCTGAGCATGACAGTCTCTTCTATACCTTGCTGGAAGCAGAGTTTGCAAAGAAGCATTACCAGCACATTAAATTTTAAAACATGAGTGCTACTGTTATTGTAAAATATGTTTGCAATTGTACTGCACCTTCAGGGTGCCCCTAGTAATCATGTTATCCTAACTAAACAACACGTGAGTTCTGAAGACAGAGCTCAAGAGCTGCTCAAGAGCTGTTACCAGCTCAGTACAACAGACCAGTCTGATGATAAGGGTGCTCCCTATTCCATCCTATTCCTGCCAGGAATGAGACTGGTGAGTGAGCACACAGGGATAAGATGGCCCACGATTTATGCAGGTGCAATGTCTTGCACGTTATGTTCTACTACAAGTGTCAAATCAATGTACAGTATGAACTAGGTATGAACTATATGAAAACTGTAAAATCCACAAGACCCTGGACTGCGAATCTGTGCACTGAATGGCAATGGTCACTACTAGCCAGTCAGAGCACTTTTCTGATGACCACAATACTCAGAAATAACTGAACACTAATTACAGCCAAGTCAGAATAGGCTAACCTTCAACAGAGCACAGCAATCTACGTAGCTGTTGTAATCATATGCTGTCCTAGTGTTCCATGTGGCAGAGGCAATTTCATTATAGTATAGTGGGAAATAATTTCTTTTTATTGCTTCAATAATATCTATCTCCCCTTGTGTTTCTTCTATTCAGGATCGCTTAACACATTTTCTTTCACAAATGCCCTGTTTGGAAAGCCAAGTTGGATATTCCCCTGCTCTGTTTGGAAAGCTAAGTAGAATATTCCCCTGCACACACCTTCCTTCCAGCGCATGTGCTCTATGCTGTGCTACTCAGTAAGATTTGCTCCTCAGAAAATCAGAGAATGACATAAATAAAAAAGACACAAACCTGAGCTATTGACTCTGGGTCCAGTGGTTTATGGTCATTGAAACCTGTGTACTGACCAGATGATGTAGACCTTCTAATTGGAGGGCTGTCAATCTTCTTCAGAGAATCATGCCTACTGATGTTTGTGAGGCTGCCGTGCCCAGGTCTACGTCGCCTTTCAGGGCTGTCAGCATTGAGGTTGCGATTTTGAAGCAGAGCTCTGGGACTGCAGTGAGTTGTCAGGTTGGGGGAACCCAGATCCACAGCTGAGTTGGAGAGAGGGTGAGGTGGGTGTACTGGGCAGTGGCCATCACTGCTCCTGCCGGGGCGTCTCAGAGGAGGTAGAGGTTCTGACCTCTTTCTTTGCCTGCACCAATGAAGAAGTGGTTATAGGACAAGTTGTAGTGACCCACGGTAAGTATGTGGAGGAATAATTACTGTGTTACCTGAGCTTTGAGCAGTACTACTGAAAACATGTTATGTTGAAGCTTACCTTCCTAAATACACATCAGAGTGACGGTCAGTGGGAGAGTTCATGTCCTTTGATGATGACTTGTCCTCAGTGATGGGTCCACTGCTGGCCTCACTGTCTGCTTTTTGGCTCAGTGTATCTGAGAAAGTATCATCCCTGAGCAGAACACACATAGTGAGATGAGAAGTCACTGAGTGAAGTGTGACAGAGCACCTTGGCACCCCCAGATTTTAATCCCCTTAAGAAAAGCAGGCATGTTATAATGCACTGCAGCTCTTGCCTGTCTCCCAAAATTGCTTACAATCCTTCTGTTTACTGAACTCTTCACACTTCAAGTGTAACCCTTCTGTAAAGAACTTCGTCATCCTTGGCAAAGCAATGCTTAATACTGCAAAACAAGAGTTCGGGCCTGTATTTCTCCAGCTCTTGCTATTAGGAAGTTAAAAGTCAGCAACTGCTGCAAAGAGACAGTCAAATGAAAATGGTGCAGCAGCATTGGTCTCTAAATGGGAACATATCCATAACAAAAGCTTAGCATAGTAGTTTTTGATTGAGCTGTCAGTTCAGGGCAATAGAGGTATCCTGCACAGAAGGCAAATGTTTAAGCTATCTGAGCCTTCAAACCATTGACCCATTTGGAAAATGCTGCTAATTGCTTCAGAATTTACACCCCACCAAGAACCAGTTACACCAGAAACTGCTTACATATCCTGCACCACTATGTACTGGTGAGGGACAAGGCCATCAATTCCATTGTGCCTTCCTTCCCACCAGTCTTCAGACGCTCGGTGATAGAGCAGAAGGGAAGCTCCTTTCTTGAAAGAGAGTTCTCGTGCCGATCTTCCAACATAGTCAAACTTGGCTATAGCTTCTATGGGTTCACACTCTGAGTGGGGAGGGAAGAGGAACAGATATCAGATTCCACACTGGCTTATCTGCTTATTTGGGTTTCATAATCCCCATTTATTGCATTTTATCAGTGCTCATTCTGAGCAGAGTGAGATCAGTTGAACTAAGGCAGATTTCAGGCAGTAGTTGTAACACGTCCTTTAGAAAGAAACATAATCAATCTGTGCCCCAAGTGTGAAACATCTGGGTTCCTTCACAAGCTGCAGGAAAGTTAACAGCACACTTGAATGTTACAACAGCTACTGCTGTAAGAAAGGCCTCTGCCTCCTGCTGCAAGGGCTCCGGCATGGATGAGGAGTGGGATGGAGGCCAGGCAATGAAGACCTCTGAAAATAAAATGAACAAACTCAGATGAATAATCAAAGGCCTGAGGAACCAGTGTGATAAAGAAAAGGTAAATAGGAGTGCCTCTAATATCTGCAGTGGTAAAGGAAGGAAGAAAACATTACCCTGTGCATAAGTAGGGATACACTGCCTAACTGGGCTATGGGATTTCTATCTTTAATGTCATGAGTGTGCAGACCAAGTGAAAACCTTGTGTTTTATACAACGCTGAAGCCTAGTGATTTAATCTGCTTCCTTAACACCTTTTTGAGCGGGACAGCCAGCCCCAGACTGCCTAAGGATGACTCCCCCTGCAGGAGCAGTCCCTGTGTGGCCTCAAGTTGCTTAAAGCAGCTCTGCGCCTGCTCCAACATCCCAAGCTGCCCTGGTTTCCGCAGGCTAGGCCAGTGTTTTGAGGCCAAACACTGCCTACAGCAGTCTTGGCTGATCTTCTGTGGTATGCTGGTAAATTCAGCCTTACACTGGAAATGGACTCCATCCTGCAACTTATCCCTGGGATGGAAACCTACTGATGTGGGCAAAGGGGCCCTGCAGGTATTGCCAGCTGTGCCCAGACATCAGCGAACAGCTGTGATTTTAACAACCTCTAGTTTCTTGCTCACAAAACCAAAACCACCTGAGCTCAAACAGATTAAAATTTGTCATCACAGTCTCAAAATATAGAGAAAAACCTGCAAAATACAGGTCTAAAATTCACACTTTGATGATTCCAATAACTCAAGAGTCCCTGAAATGACTAATTTCTTTACGTAATTAGAGCAATATTTAGATGGAAATTACCATCTGGGCTAATGACTAGCATAGCAACTTTCTGTCTGGTGCAAATTTAAAATCGCTGAGGTTGTAATTCCCCAAAGAACCAGGCTGGTAATGAACCCACTGTCCTTTTATGACAGCATTTTGCACAGGAATGTCTTTTTAAAATTAACTTCATCCTGCAGCATCAAAACTTAATGACAGCATCTTTACTGAGGTTGTAGCTTGCAGCTCATTTTTTAAATAACTTGCCCAGCCTGCAGAAGGCTGTCTTGTGGTTTGCTGCTCGTGCAGTCACGTTAAGAGCTCCTGTCAGTGACAAACTGCAGGGGGTTTAGAAGTTACCAACTTGGAAACTTTCTAGAGATGGCAAACACACATATGAGGAATTCACTGTTACAAACACAAAAGTAATGTACACTGGCAGAAATTACTTCAGTAATATAAATTCAAATAAGAACCTAGCGATAACAATACTAATTCCTGAAAATGCAACCCTACTGGCTGGCTCACTGGCAGGCATTCCCTAGTGGGTGGGTAGGGGCTGAAAGGTTTCTTGGTTTTCAGTTTTTACACAAAGAAAATGTAGAGTTGACATAGAAAAACACATTCTGGAAAACTGGGAAATCTTTAATGGTGGTGTGATATTCTACTATACTACCTTGTTGCCATTTCTAGATATTCAATCTACAGTCTAACAGAAAGTGCAGATGCAACAAAGTGACTACAGGCACAGAAAGACACTACTGTCAAATGAAAAGAAATAAAACCAAACATTACTGTTTATCTTGCATCATGTTTAAGAGGCAATATGAAATCACATGACAATAATGGGACACTAACAGAACAACATAGTTTTTACACATATCATGCACATTGCTTGTGGAATTTGTTATAAGAAGGTATTACTGGAATAGTGTAGGATTAAAAAGGAGCAGACATTTGTGTGAAAACACTTTTCTCAGATTGCAGCTAAGTTATAGGTTATGGAAGAGTGGGTCAAGAATTCAGAAACAAAAGCTCCCAGGTTTCAGAGAACCAGTCACTCGCTAATGGGTATACTTTAAAATGAAAAAAAAACCAAACAAAAAAAAAAAAAAGCTTTACAGTAAATGCTAAATTTCCTGCACATATTTTTCTTTTACATTCTCTGAAGTTAACTGGTAATGGTCATGGATTGACTGATAAACCCTGACACTGATTAGCTATGGGATTTCCCATTTCTCTGCTAGCTTCAACAGACCATACAGTATCCCATATTTGAGTACACAAGCCTTTTTATTTACAAATTAATGGACTAAACTAGAAATAGTTCTACCTCCTTCAGTGGAATTATGCTAATCTGTGTGACACACAATGGGAATCTGTTTATTGTACCCTTCCACTGCCTGCAAGACTCACATACTTTCTCAGAGGTCTGAAGAAAGCTGTCCCACTGGAACCAGCTGTATGAATTGCTAATGTACCCATAATGGATGTGACTCTGGAAACACATACATCAGACTGCTGGGTAACAAATCCCACCTCCTCAGGGAGGAGTGCCCAGTAGATTTCACCTACATTTCTAAACAGGACAAAAAAATCAGTTCAGACTGGTTT
The DNA here is from genome assembly GCF_000695815.1 of Acanthisitta chloris. Classification (NCBI taxonomy): domain Eukaryota; kingdom Metazoa; phylum Chordata; class Aves; order Passeriformes; family Acanthisittidae; genus Acanthisitta; species Acanthisitta chloris. The sequence continues at coordinate 30,699 of NW_008683138.1, forward strand.
TACTATTTTGAAAGGGGCATTTTCTTTGCTTGAACCTTGCTTTTACAGAGATAACTTTCCTATTGCAAACACAATTAAGACTGTACTTAAACAGTAATTCACCCTGTTACAGGTCAAGCTTTAATTCTGAAAATCAAAGTACCATGACAGTTACTTCAAGAAATAAATGCATTTTGAAAAGTTAAGCCATTTAATATCAAGTTGCTGAATGACAGACCAAAAAGCAAAGGTGATGAAAGCTAAATTTGGGGTCTGTAGCTCAAATTCTGAGTGGTACTGAATGTCTAACAGTAAAACTGACAGATTGGAGGGAAGTGTAATTGCACTGCTCTGTCCATACCTGGGGGCATTCCCCTACAGTAGCAAGAAGTATTTGATGACATACAGGATGTCACCAGCTATCATCTCTAGTGAATCAGGCAATGCTATGGAAGTGAAAAATTAGGACAAACTGAAGAACTGTGCGATAAACTTCTGCTGCTTGGAAGAGCAGAAAGGGCAGAAGAAACATAAGGGCTAATCTTAATTTTGGGATTGGACCGCCAGATGTAGTACTAACCACCCTACAGAGGTGATGGCACTGAAGAGGCACTGCCCTGCCCTTTACACATCAGGGCACAGGGAACGAAGGAAAGGACTGGACTTTTTGTGGGGGAGGTTACTGTTGGTTTTCTCTGTGCTTCCTCCATGTTCCCAGGTGTACCCTGTCTGTCAGGAATAAAGAATGTACTTGAACTCTCGAGGAAGATGCTACCTCCCAAAGTCTTTATCCTTTTCTGCATCCTGTCAGAGAATAGAGGCTCTGCAATTTAGAAAGTCCTATCCTCAGGACAGCAGCTCTCTGGGAACAGCAAAAGCAAGGAAATGTTGCAAGGTGTTGACAGAACAGAATTCAGCAAAGTGTCGATCACGGCAAGAAAATTACTCCATGTTGGGGACACAACAACTTACAGTCTTATACTGCCCCTGTAATTTCTGTTTTCAGTAGAACTACCATCTAAATTTTTGCCTTATTTGATACCTATGAAGACTATGATATTAATTGCATGTATGTTTTCCTAGGAGAACCCCATCTGTTTAACTTCCTCGGGAAATACTTACTTCCTCTGGAAACAAACATAGTGACCCTTTTCCATATGACTCCAACAAGAACTAAAATTCCCCAGCGATTTGGAGGTAAAAGAAATATACTAAACACTGGTTCAGCAAAACATGAACCATATCCTTTCAATCTTAACTGCAGAGGCACTTTCAGGTAAAGGTTTGTCTGCGGCAAAGTTACACATAGATTTTTTTTTGTGTGTCTCAGCTTGAGTACAAATGTTCTGAACTTCACAAATTAAATTTCATTTCCAGATTTAGAAGAAAGAAGAAATGTATGTGTTTTCCTTATGGGGATACTTTCTGCACATTTAAAAAAGACTGAAAACACTATGCATGTTTTTCCCTCTTCTCTTTCCAGTGATCAACTCAAATATATGAACCTTAGGGGGGAAAAGGGCAATTTATACACTTAAAATTAAGCAGTTATGAAGTATTTAGATGCTCAGTTTTAAGTTTCAGCCTTCTTTTCACCAGTCTACCAATTTTTTACCTCTGCATACATAAAATTTAATTTTCCATTTTGTCTTGCTGTTTTCTAAATTGTAATTAAATGTTTCTAGCACTACTGAGACAGTGCCTACAGTTGGGTTTATTCTAATAGGCACAGAGAGTCACTTGTAGTTTAACTTAATAACAATAATAACTAAAGTAGAAACATCATAGAATCATAGAAAAGACCTCCAAGATAATAAATCCTTTTGCTTGTCATCATAGTCTCTGGATTATGTTTCAATAACCCTGTAATTCCTATGGGGTTAGCTGCTCAGTCTTGTGCATGTATATACCATTTTAGCATAAAACTAATCAGATTTTCAACATTAAAAAAAAAACCCTTCATATTTACAGAATCTGTTTCTTCCATGTCCTAACAGAGGGAAACATATAAGTACCACATGTCTGATCAATACAGCAGCAATGCTGAATATCCCTTTCTCTCTCCTCTCTCTCCACATACAGCTGGTAGTGATGCAACCAGATTATAATCAATGAATCAATCACATTAAACCCCTCAAATACTCCAGACCCTTTAGCAAAGGCCTTTTTAAAATCTGCAATGTCAGTCAGTAACTCTCATGATGTTCAACGTGCAAACTGAAAAATTCTCACCTATTCTCATATGTGGTGTCAAGAACTCTTTTTAAAGGAAATTTCCAAAGCACAAACACGTGAATGTATGTGCAAAGAGATAGTGAATGCATTTAGAATGATGTGCTCTTACAATGGAAAGCCATATCCATGGAAAAAAAGAGTTTGCAGGCTGGGAATCAAAAACCAACACTGTTTTGCATGTGATCCAGGAGTGCTCTTCTTTATCATTGCAGCAGTATTTCCCTAGCTTACAAATATTTTCGTGCTAACAATTATTTATCCATAAACACAAATATTCACTTCTTTTCAGCTCTGAATTAGTTAAAAAGGTGCGATGAGGCAACTAGAATTAACCTGCTGGCTGATCTGGTGAACACAAACTTGAGCAGATAAATCTTTTAACAGAACTTTGTCCTGTTGACAGCTGTTCTCTTCAGGGTGTGTCTTCACCAGTGACACAGCTGTAACACAGGTAGCACTATGACAGAAATGTAAAACTGGGATTATAACAACACAGTAGTGGGGCAGAGCCCATGATGACTGAGGTACAGGTAATGCACCACACAGTGTCACAGCCCTGCTCCTCTGGATCCTGGCATGGCTTTCATGTAACTGCTTTTGATTGCTGCTGAAAAGCTACACTTCTCCATGCCCAATCAGGCCTTTATCTCTCAGTCTGGTCATGGAACCCCAAAGTTGGTCCCAAAATATTAAACTGGTGTCACCTGCATTTCACTACTTCACTTGTGCTCTAAATGAGAGACAGAACTCCTCAGTTTTCACTCTTGCTTCATACCTCCAATGGAAAAAGGAGCTCTTCTAAAGTATAGCTATACTGTCTTTGAAAAATAAAGTGCAATTATGAGTTTGTTCATGCTACTTAGCAGAGATGTGTTGTGGGTTTAGTTCCACAGAGCTGATCAAGAGGAACCCACATACAGGCTGTCTTGTAGAGCTGTTGGTATTCCCTCTGTGGGCACAGACATGGGTATACACCTTAGGCAGAAGATTAACACTGATTTCTCTCCTATCCTCAGTTTTCCCCCTTTCTGTGATGCCTGCCCATTCAACTGTCCCTCCTCTCAAAACAGCTGCACTGACAGGCTCTGCCTGCCCCTGCCTCACCTTGGCAAAGGGGAAGAGACAGACAATCTGTCACTGACAGCTTGTCTACGTGACAAAGCAGATGGGTGCAGCTAGAGTGGAACTACTGTTTACATTGTTCTGTGCAATAGGACCAGTGTAGCCAGATTTCCTATAGATACACTTTCCTGTTCCCCTTCCACATGACAATTGTCCCAGCTCCTAAGTGGTGTTCCTTATGACATCCTTTCAAAAAAACAAAAACTCCTTCTCCTTGCCTCCACTCTGTCTTTTCCTCTTCCTCCTTCCACATATCCTGGGATGGACAAGGGGCAACTTTTGCTTCTGCAAAGTTCATGTGTGCTGGTTGCTCTGTCTGGGATGTCTGCTGGCCAGACATGCAGTGAGCTCACACTGCTGCTCTTCTCTACAGGGAGCATTATTGTGAATCCTTCACCTCTAAACTGGCGACTAATTCTCACAAAATTGGTAGTTAATCTAACAACTTTTTTGATTTCTTTCCATCTGTTGCATTTGCTTGAAACTGGGCAGAAGTTATTGTGAGGGACCTCAGAAGGATGGCCTCAGATTCAAATACAGCTTTAGGAAACCTGGCTAAAAAGAACTGATATAATGGAGATGCACCAATTTTTTTCATGGTTATCTATTGCACCGAGAACTGTCAGAGTATATGTGATTCATACTTACACAAAATTTCTATTGTTCAGCAGTTTCAGCGGGGGGGTGTACACACATGTTTTTCAACAGTTACAAATCCTTTAGATGAAACAGCTTTTAAATTCATACAAAAATAGAGCCTGAATGGCAATTATCCCTTAGCTGAAATAGCTAAATGCACAGTTTTGAAAAGTTTATTTTTTGTAGATAAAAGAGTCACTAAAAATGTAACATTATGTCAGAAAATAATATGTGCTGACTGAAGTAGTTTCTCTTGCCCTTCCTGTGACTGGGCAAATCAGGAGAGAACAAGGAAACAGCTGGTCAAACACAGATGAATCAAGAGTGCAAAAGCACACAAACAGAGATTAAAGATATGCTACCAGGACTAAAATTCCCTTCTTTCATATAAGACACAATTTGGAGAGGAAGAAGGCCTCCTGCATGAAACACCTGTAAAACTTGCTCCCATCAAAGGCACAGTAACATAACAGACGTACCATCTTCACTCGTGTGGGGCTCTGTACTAGCATCCTGGTCCACTTCCTCTAATGTACCATGTTCGCTGTATGGGCTGTCACTGAAGGGAAACAAAAGGTCAAGCAGAGACAGAAACCACATATATCAAAAATATTCCACCCCCACGAGAGTATTTAAAATTATTCTTACAATGTTACAAAGTTATGTGCAACATAATTTTCCTGGGGTGCTATGAATACACAATTACTGAAGGAGCCTACACAACTTTCCTTGAAACAACATAGAATCATAGAACCATCAAGGTCGAAGGAGACCTCTAAGATCAACAAGTCCAACCATTAACCTGTCACTCTGCTGTAACCCCTAAAGCCTCCAACCATATCTTCCAGCACCAGATCCAGATGCCTCTTAAGCACTTCCAGGGAAACCTATTCGAGTGCCTAACCACTCTAACAATGAATATTTTCTTCCTAATATCTAATGTAAATCTCCCCTGTCTCAACTTACGACTGTTCTCTCGAGTCCTCTCACTGCAGGCATGGCAGAAGAGACCATCCCACACCTCTCTACAACAATCCACCCATCCAAATCATGAGCAGCCAGTTTTTCTAGAAGTATGCTGTGGGAGACAGTTTGAAATGCCTTGCTGAAATCCCAACAGACCACATCCACAGCCTTCCCGAGGTATTCGTAAGTCCTCAGACCACTTGAATCTTTAATACATAAAAAGTGCGTGTGTATGCTGCCAAGGAAGTGTCCTGGTTTTGGCTGGCATAGAGTTAATTTTCTTCCTAGCAGCTGGTACAGTGCTGTGTTTCGGATTCAGGATGAGAATAATGTTGATAACACACTGATGTTTTAGTTGTTGCTGTGCAGTGTTTACACTAAATTGAGGACTTTTCAGCTTCTCCCCTCATTCCACCAACGAGTAGGCTGGGGGGCACAAGAAGCTGGGAAGAAACATGGACTGACCAAAGGGATATTCCAGACCATGTGCTGTCGTGCTCAGTATATAAACTTGGGGCAAAGCCAGTCAGGGGCTGCAGCTCAGGGACCAGCTGGGGTCAGCAATTGCGTTGTGCAGCACTCTTTTTTTTCATATTCTAATTATTATTTGCCCATTCTTTTCTGTCCTCTTAAACTCTCTTCATTTCAACCCATGAATTGTACTCCTTTCCCCAATTCTCTCCCCCAGCCTACTGTGGGAGGAGTGAGTGGCTGTGTGGTGTTTAGATATCTGCATGGTAAAACTGCAACAGAGAGAAACAGAGCAGGGAGAAGGCATCATAAGCTGAAATTTGTTAAGGTAGTTCACAGCCAGAGAAACAATTTCCTACCAGTCATGTGCTCTGCACAGTCCACCTGGAATTCTGACTGTATCTGGCTGAACACAAGAGCAGCTTCCTCCACAATATCTTGTAGGGAACCCCATTATTACTGCCTTTGCTTCACTTTTTTTAGAGCTAACAGTTCACTAGGTGAACCTAAATGCTCTTTTTGTTTATCTTCATACTTCTACTGTGTGCAAAAGTAATTCTATATTACAGAAGTTATCCAGACAACTGGCCTACCAATTTTGTTAAGCAGATGGAAGGGTAACATTCTGACTTACCAGTAGTCATCTCCAGCCATGCACTTTTCATACACTGGTCCATCAAGTTCTTTTGCATCTGGAAAAATAGCCTCATGATGGATGATGATAGTTTTGATTATCTCATTCACATGTGCCTGACAAGACACCTGGTCTTGTATGTCTGGAACAGGCATCAGAGTTGGCCCAAAACAAATGGCCAGGTTGTAGGGATCCATCATGTTTTCATCGCTGTACTGTGAAAGGCTGTTGTAACAGAAAAATCAAGAAAAATTGACTTTTCCACTGTGACTGACCTTATTCTGAGAACTGTAGAAAAATTTATTTTCCATGACAGCATAGAGATTTCCTGTTCTCTAAACAGGAACTGAAGAACAAAAGGTTTCTTCAATAGGTTATATACATTATAAAGTGAGTTTATACCACAAATACGTATGTATATGATTTGTACACTGACCTAATGGGCTAATGCATCAACTGCTGCTGCTTCTGTCTCATCAGTGCTTATTCTTGGAGCTCCAAGTGGACTGGATGCAAAGTTGGTATACATGCCTATCATTTCTCATCAGACTTTGATGCATCTCTCCCATCAGCTGGGTATGTAACTCTGGCAGACTGAATTGAAGACAACCAAGTTCCTGGATCTTGCAAAGGCTTGTGTGACTTCTGTTTTTTGTTTTTACTGTACAGCCTAAAATTCCTAAGCACCTTGCCTTCTGCCCACAAACTCCCACAACAGTTTCATTATGGAAGCGCACGAACAAAAGGCTTTGATTGTTCTTATGAATCAACTTTTGCAAGCTCTCCTATCTTCCAGAAAATGCAATGTTACAAGTTTTCAATTTTGACTTTGAATGAATGAACAGTTGCTTATCTATTCCCTTGTTTAAAAGCATTGACATTTCTAGTGGAAGTGCTGGCTTTTGAGTGGTTCTGTGCAGGGCCAGTCAAACACAACCTGAAGCACTGGGATGCCCTATAGTATGTTGTTCTGCACTCTGAAACAGCATAGGAATTCTAATATCTGGTTGTGTTCATCATATTCCCTCTAGAAAGGGAATTTTAGAGTGCATTTTTCATGTACAAGCAATATAAACCTGAGGCAAGCCTTCAAAATGACTCCCCTCATAATTAGCTTGTAAAATTAATCATGTTCTTTCTTATGCCATGATTTATTAGCCTGTCCTGTGAGTTAATTGGAGACATCATGTTCTACCAATTTATAAAGTGGTTCAGCCTTTATATGTGTGCAAAAATGTGTAAAATGGATTGTAACTATCATTGTGAAAGATGTGAAGTTCTGCTGATGGCTGGTAATTCACAGTGCTCCTCAGGGCTCAATACTGGGGCTGATACTGTTCAACATCTTCATGAATGACCTAGACAAGGGGAGGGAGTGCACACTCAGCTGACCTACAGATAATACCACGCTGGGCAGGGGGCGGCAGATATGCTAAAGGTCAGGGTTAGCATTTAGAAGAACCTTGACAAGATGTAGGAATGGACAAATGACAATTTCAAGTTCAACAAGGATGAATGCAAAGTCCTGCCTGTGCAATGGAGTAATTCCATGTATTACTACAGTCTCGAGCTGACTGTTGGATAGCAGCCCTCAAGGAAAAGCACTGGGAAAAGTCTCTCTTGGACAAGAAGTTGGATGTGACTCAGCAATGTGTCCTCCTGCAAAGCATGCTAGTTGCTAGTTGTCTGTGGCTATATTAGGAAGAGAAAAGCCAGCAGGTCAAGGGAATAGATTATTCCTCTTCCACCTGGTGCTCATGAAACTGCACATGGGCTTCAGTGTCTAGTTCTGGGAGACTGAAAAAGTGGTACAAATCCAGAAAAGGACTCCACAGATGGCTGGGGAGCTGGAGCATATGGGTTAAAAACAAAAAGGGAGAGAGGTGGGTTTGTTCAGCCTTTAGAAAAGAAGGCTACTGAAGAATTTAGCTGCAGTCTTCTACTAGCAAAACTATAAACAAGAGCAAGACAGACATAGGTGCAACAGGACGAGAGGCAACAGACACAGCAAAGGATATTCCAACTGAAGGCAGGAAAAAATGTCTTTAAGAGTGACCAAGTACTGGAACTGACTTGCCTAGAGAGACTGTGGAGTTGCTGCTCTTTGAGGTTCTTGACTGGACAAAGCCTTGAGCAACTTGATCTAACTCTAGAAGCTTTGAGCAGGAAGCTCAAAGGTGAGGTCTGCCATGAGGTCTGATGACTTCATGGGGCCAAGCAGGCATAACTGCATAAACAAAAAGCAGAATGGGATTTGCAGAAAGTCAAATCATGAGAATGTTTCTCCTGTACATACACCAGGAGCAATCTGGAGGCAGTAAGGTATTCTGAATTGCATTCCTGTGGAGAGCACAGATGCAGGTAACATGGCCATGTAACAAGTACAACCCCATACAGCTCTGGTCAATCTGTATGCCTAAGCAGAGGAGAAGCTGTGAAATAAACCTTTAAGACATTTATATGGTGTCACAGTTGGAGGATAAATTCAGTTTCAAATGAATGGTTATTTTAATAAAACTTTCGATCTCTGCCCCTCTTTTAAATATTGCTTGAAAGTGGTTCAGAAATTACTAGAAGAAAGGAAATGGGAACAGCTGTGAATACAGGTACACACAAATAACCTGGCTGCAAAGACACTGTTTCTATAGGAACAGACAGGCTGGATGAAATGGGGAAGGTCACAAAGAATGAATCAAGCAAGGGCAAATTTAGGAAAAAAAGAGGAAAAAGATGATATGAAGACAGATCTAACAGGAAACAGACATTATGGCAGCAGAAAGAGCAAAGCTGGAATCAGGATGAAGTGCACATAACCAAAATTTTCTGTGAAAACACTGGGGTCAGCAAAACCAGAGAGGGCTGTGAAGGACTGGAGGAAGAAACACAGTGCAAATGCCCAATCTGTCTTTTATTTTCTCTTAGAGAATGAAGAAGTTTTTCTGGAATGATGAAGACATGAACATCTCCTTCCAGTCTCTGTTTTGCAATGTGAGAACCAAGCTGCTTTAAATCAAAGCATACACAGGTGATGGATGTTCTCTATACTCATAGCCCCTATATCAGAACATGGAAGTAGCAACACGAAGTCTCACCCTGGCAGTGCCTAGCATCAGACAGGTAGTCTGTGGTACCTGTGTTGCTTGAATATACTAGTTTTTTTCCCATCCGGAGATTAAAAAAAAAGCTTGAGATAAGGAAAAAAATAATCTATTTTTGGATTACATGAACTAATTCTAATGTAGTTACAGTTTGTAATCATTATTTTTCTTATCAGCTGATTTTCTTGCCAGCTTTAATGATGTAGCCTGCACTCCCCATTTCAGACAACACTTTAATCTGTCTTAGAATAACCTTGTTCAGTTTTGGACAAATAGAATTTTTCATTTGAATGAAAACCAGTGGTTTTGTTCTATTTTTGTTGCCAACTAGATCATCTTTTGTGTTAAATGGAGCCTAAATTTGAATTCTACATGGAGTATGAGTAAACCCAAAGAACTTCAATACCAGCAGAGAAAGGCAGATAAAGATACAGTACCTCAGGTAATTATAAAGCACTTACTGATTGAGGAAGGCGAAGAGGTATCTCATCACTATGAGGACCGACCTGGGCAAAGTAAGGAGGAGTTTGCGGATGTGAAGAGCCCTCTCATAGAGATTGTCTATTCCTGCAAACAGAAGAAAATATTTCATGTTCCCTTGCATATGATTGTCTAAAACAGTATTCAGTCAGTTTACTCAATTAACTTTGACTCTTCACCATCACAAGCTCCTAGTCAGTATCTTCTCATTTTGGCCTATTAAAAAAATAAGGTCTAGAAGTTCTTCACCCTCTCATTAAACCTACACAGTTTAAAAGTAACATCTTTATAAGAAGCCACAAATCTGCCTTAGCCAAACCCTGGCCACTTGCTGAGCTTGACAGCTCACAAAACCACAAAATCAGTACATAAATAACCTGAGGGAACCAAAAAGACATGTTGGCCATCTGTTTCAAATACAGATTCATTCTCTTTATTTGAAGGTTCACATCAGATATATAATATTCCAATCATTGAGCTTCTCTAGTAAGTTTTCTTGATCAAATGTCCAGCTATAACTCTCTTAGTGGCAAAGTAGGAGAAAGGCCTTAATGTTTTTTGGTGTGCAGACAATTAACACAAAGATAGCATCTTTCCCAAATGATTTTACAGCAGTCCACCAAAATCATTCTGAAACGGGAAAAAACAAGGTCAGTTGATAAAAGCACCAGTTCTTAATGTCTTGTAACAAGCATGCACTATCTTCCATGCTGGTCAGAAAGATTATGTGGCTGCAAATGGGACAGTGATGGGATAAAAGCTTAAACTGTTTTTCAGAATAAGTAATATCTCAATTTTTTTACTCAATGTGTTTTCTGCGTAAATGACACTGTTGGAAACAGCCTAAAATTTCAGTAATGCCTTCCCATAGAATCATTAAGGTTGGAAGAGACCTCTCAGATCATTAAGTCCAACTGTTAACCTGCCACTCTGCTATAATCCCTAAATCCTCAACCATATCTTCCAGCACCAGATCCAGACGCCTCTTAAACGCTTCCAGGGCAACCCAGTTCCTGACCACCCTAACAGTGAATTATTTTTTTTAACGGCTAATCTAAATCTCCCTTGTCTCAGTTTACGACTGTTCCCTCTAGTCCTCTCACTGCAGGCATGGCAGAAGAGACCATCCCCCACCCCTCTATAACCCCCTTTCAGGTAGCTGTAGAGAGCAACAAGGTCACTCTTGAGCTGCCTCTTGTCAAGGCTATGGATGCAATAGATCTGTCTAAACTAGTGAGTTAAACCAGGCTGGGGCACAGTCTTGAACACCGGCAGGTTTCCACCACACAGTAATTATCACACTGTCCAAAGTGCTTGTGGTCTGTGCCAACTACAACTCTTCCAAGCAGTTCCTAGACATGGTTTACAGAATGCATAACCCAGGAACTGGTCCCAGCAGGCAGCACAGACCTGGCAGAGCAGGTACAGAGAGTTTGGCCAATAGCCATGTGTCGAGCTGCCCCAGCTGCCCTACTAGGAGGATGATCACTACTAAGCACTAGCAGGTCACCTCCAAACTGAAGCAGTTGCAAACTATGCATGCTTGAATGAAGTGTGTGTATTTTCAAAACCTTCCTGGTAACCCAGACCCAGTTTCCATGAAAGCCCCTTTATTGAAAATCCAAACTACTGCCAAGTGGTAAATTTGTGTGCTTTCCATGTTATTTCAAAAGGCTTTTATTTCCCAGCATCGATTTGGTTTAAAGGAGCTAGGCAATGATGTTATGCATTTGCACGCTGCTTTTAAATATGGAGCCAAATTTCATCGTTGCTTGCATCTACGCAGTACATTAGTGTTTGGAGACTGCTGTGGTTTAACCCCAGCCAGCAGCCAAGAACCACACAGTGACCAGGCAGAAAGAATTCACAGCTCAAATTTGCTACAAATTTCTTTCCAGTGCTGTCCATGGAGTGGAAAGAAAGCATTGTTTTGCCTCCACTGGCTTTGCTAAAGAGAGCCTCAAGGCAGAAGGGCCATCCAAACTACAAGCTGGTTGCTGCAAGGAGCCACTGGCAACCCCAACCCTGCAGAAAGGTGGCCATGTCTCCCCTCTCACAGTACTTCTGTCGGAGACCCTCTTCTCATTACTCCGATTTTCAAGAACTGTAATTAGCCCTACCTGAGTGCCCAGTGAGGTATTACCGATTTCTCAGCTAAGAAAACAAAAGTGCTGATAGTACATGACTTGTCCTAATAACACAATTAGCTGCCAAGCAGAAATAGAAATCAGGGGATCTGAAAACTGGTTCATTACTCTAATGATATGAGACACATTCCTAAACACAAGCAAGAGGACAAGCCTCTGGCAAGGCCAAGCACACTGAAAACTAACATGTTTTTTCTGACTGTGGAGAGAGGCAGGAAAGGGACCCAGGAATATCAACCACAAATCAAGACTAATGTCAGGTAAATATCACACAGTGAAGTGGTTATTATTTTTTAGTTCCCAATTCTCAGAGCAGAGCAAAGTCTTTGGAGCTCTGGTCTGACACACCTGCCTTCCAGAGTAGTCTCAGCCATGGGGGTCAAACCCACAAACAAGAGAGTTTCCTGCCAGCAAGACAAGAAGTTAGTTTGGTGTGAAAACACTGTGCTTCTGTCAAAGCAGAGCTGCAGTGCAGTGCAGAGCACAGGAGACGTTTCTGGGGTGAACCAAGAGAAGGGGAAGAGGCCAACCTCTGGGGTTTCAAGACTATAGCTCTTTGTGGAAGAGCTAGGCACCTGTGCCCAGAACTATTAATGTATTTTCACCAGACAATAATGGAACAAAGTACCCTGATAATACAAGGAACTTGTTTTCCTGTGTATCCATAAAATTATCTAGGCACTTAAGTATCCGACATGTTTGGGATCTAATAAGCCTCTACCAGCTACTACAAAAAAAAAGAAAAATAAGAGAGCTCACAGGACTCTTCAGAGGTCATTTAAGTCTACAATCTCACCCTCTGATTTCACTTTAATCACCTCTGAGAAGTGTCTGTCCAACTTGTTATTTAACAAAATCCTCCAAAGAGGCAGATCACAAACTACACAAGAAAATCTACTGGAAGTGCAATCCTGCATTGCTCTGGAAAAATTTTTATTTATTGATCTCCTATAGACTTCCTCTGCAAACACTCCATGCCCTTGAACTGGATGAATGAATCCTGATGCGATTAATGTCATTGCATAAATGAAAGAATTACTTATCAGCTAGCTGCCTCTTTGTCAGCCACGCACTATGGATCAGTTCTCAACAGCATGAGACAGACATAAATCCTAGATGCTCAAGCCTTAAGAGGTGTGATCTTCAGCCTCCCAGACCACTGGAACCTGTTCTGGAGAGGCAGTGTCACCATGGTTTACTGCAGAGACACAGAGAAACAATGAATGTCTACTTTTCCATAAGAAATAACGCATTTTAACCAGCTGGTCACTCACAATGAGGTTTTTGCTAAGGTAGACTCTAAAGTGAAACAGATCAGAAGTGAACAATCTGCCTCAGAAGAGTAAAGGAAACCTGAGAGGGGTTACAATTACTAACAGAAGCCCCCAAACACAAATAAACCAGAACTAAATTAGAAATGGAGACTGGGATACATTCACCCTAAATAACATTAAGAAAACATAAAGTTTAATTAAGCAATAATCCTGAAGTTGTAGAGCATGTAAAAGGCAATAAATATTCAGATATATGGATGCAATACTTGGTGATGAAGAACAAAAGGCTTTTGCAAGAGAGGTGGTTTACCTCTCTTGCTGGTGGTTTGGAAGTATTTTAGGCCAAAAGGACAGTTACATGCTACTCTGGTATAGCTAAAAATGACACAGAAGCACCGTACTTTTCCTAGTCTTGGTTCTACACATGGCCCCTTCTGCACTGGAGATGAGACATGGTTATCCAAACAAGAAGGCTCATCCTGAGAGCAGTCAGAGCTCAGAAACATGAGTTCTGGATTGTGTATGTTCCACCATCCTCTGTTAACAGCCAGCCTCCATGGGCCAACCTCAGTAGGAACAAAAGGATTGAAAACATCTGGCAAAGAGAAGATACTATTGATCAGAACATGTGGCAGGAGAAACCTGGTGTCAGCAATTAATGAATTGTGTTATACTAACAGGCAGTGTTGTGCAAGCTAAGCATATTTCAAAGGCAAGGGTAGCACAAAGGAGGAAGAAAGCAAACAATGGTAATGTAAGGTGTCTCTCTCCTTTAGGACCACTGCTTTAAAGAATAGTATGTCTATGTGGGGGTTACTTGCTGCTTCCACTTGGTGCTGTGCCTACTAGTAACAGTGAATGCTTAATGCATATTTTACACACCCACTGAACGCCAAATGGGACTGAGTTACACTTGCAGATGTAATTTTTATGGTCACTTTGCAGCTGACAAGTAATCTACATGAATATGTATTAGTGTTGAAGTTACCAATTTCTGCCTCTTTCCACTTCGGCAGATGAGTCCAATCCAGCTCAAAGACATGTATATATTAACTCAGCAATGCTACTTACAGCTCTTTCAGATGTATTTCAGAAGGCATCACAGGAGGACAAACACAGTGGTCTCCACTGTCACTTAGGGAAGGAAACACTTGCCATATTGTTGAAACTTTTTCAGGAAGAGTTGACAATTCAGAATGCTTTTTTACTTTTTAAGTAATGGCTAGTAGTCTGCAAAAGCAATAAAATAATTTCCCTTCATAATATTTATGCCTGTAGGTAAACAGGTACTGCTGGCAGCAAGGACTGAAATGAAAATCAGGAGGAAAAAAAATCTAAGTTTTCATCCATCTTGCCATCTTCATATATGAAATTTAAGGGAAGGGAGATGAAACCATGAAGAACTATAATGCTCTGTGCAGAAGCTAAGCAGTCTGATAAGCTGTGTCTGCTACTGCATGGCACAGCGACGTATGTAGAAGTGAACTGTAAGTCACATGTGTAAGACCTCACACCAGGAGAAGAACTGCAGTCCCCCAGCAGCCAAGGTGAATTGCAGCCAGCCCTAAGCACAGCTCCAGTACCCTCTGCCTCAATGTAGCTCCTATTACAAACACTTTGCTTGTGTTTGGCCCAAGCTGTTCCTGCAAGGGGGCAAAAAAAAGTGCAGTGCAGCTCTCCTCCTTCCCACCCCAACCTTGCATTGCTCTCTAGATTACAGAATGCTGCTGGGACCAATAGTAGCCACTCCTTATGCTGAGAATGCAGAATAACAGCCCACAATCAGATGGATTCTTTATGTTCTGTTCTACCTTTCATGATTGCTCTGGCCCAGGGCATAGAATTTAGCCCGAATTTTATCTAGATCAGATCATAAGCCCAAACAGAATAACATTGTTCTCGTGAGTCTAATTAATACAAATTGCCATAAAAGTCATAGTAATTTTGCACTGTTTCCACTGTATTTACAAAATGGAAAGCATTATATCACAATGCTCTATTTCATTTGGAAACATATGCATAAATGCAAAGGAATTCCTCAGTGGCTGTACTGAGGAAAGGTTCATTTTGCAGCTGTAGCTTCAATTATGCTTGACATCCATAACTAAGTACTTCAGTTTCAAGGGGTTTTTCACTAGCAACATTGCATTTCCATATAAAATGTGTGACATTCTGCCCTTTTGCAGTTTTATGTGAACATTAACTTTACAAATTTGCTTTCTCCCTCCCCCCTTTTATAGCAATTTCTGCCAAAGATTAAGAAACCACACTGACATTTATCTTGAAAAACTATTTGAAAACAGCTTAATGTTTTTTTCCTTTCCATACTAGTTTTCAGACAGTGAATGCAATATGCATTAAGAGTATTTAAACCTTCTTAATTAAAAATGTAAACGTTTTCTGGACTTTATTTATCAATGTGATTTAAAGAAGTTACCTGCGTTCTCACAGAGAAAAGGAGTCTGGCCCTGCTCCCATTAACATGTGAGGCCACATAAGCACAGAAGAAGAAACTAATGCAACTACAACTCGTTCAAAGTTTGAAATGGAAGAAAAATCTTGCCTAGACTGTCTTCTTTTTTTGCATGATATCCAAAGCGTTAAGATTAAAATATAGCAATGGAAATGGTCTTTTAGACTGACAGTTTATGACAGTATGTGCTGTGTAGGTGCTATGTAAACTGAACTGTGAAATGCATACTGGTTGGTTGTTTTTTTAAAAGCATCTAATGCCCTGGAAGTGGTGGACCACTCAGCAAAGCACATAGAATAGGCATACAGCTGTAAAAACACTTCACCTCAGGCTTCTCAGATAATCAGAAGACATAGACACACAGCCCCTGTTCCCAGCATATGGTTTGGGGGCTGGCTGTGGGTGCAAGGCACAAGGACTCTTTCTTTCTTTCCTCATACCACATTCAAACTCCCCCCCACTGTAACAACACAAAGTAAACTCACCCCAGTGTTCTCCAAGAGAAAATCCCCTTTGTCCTACCATGGTTCACACTTACTTCTCCTCCTTGTGCTGAAGGCATTGACATGCCATTTTCCAGTGCCCCTAATGACAATCTTATGAAAACAAAACCATCCTTTCCATTCTTCCTGCCAGAAAACAGATCTCGGACTCTTACAAAACATTATCAAGAAGAAAATCTTCTATAGCAGGAGTAGTAGAAGTCAAACCTAGCAGAACTACTCAGTCATTACACTTTGTTTTGACAAACTGTCATAAAGATGACAATCCAGATTTATGACACCCTCAGAGAACACTCAGTCTAAACCAGGATCAGATGGCAACACCTTTCCCTCAATAAACATCTTATAATGAAAAGCAGTTGCAGGCTATTTGTTGTTACTGATTTTAGCTCTGTTGGATGATACCATTATTTAAATAAAAGGTTGTCAGAGGTGGTCTCTTTCGCAAGAAAATAATTAACTGCCTACTTGGAACATGCAATAGTTGGACATTCTCTAAGGAAATCAAGACCTAACACTAGAGATCTAGTATTCATTGCCATTTTTCTTTAAGTTCTTAATAACAAAATAAATACCTTTTTGGGATAACTGAACTGGAACCCTCTCAGACAGTGATGCTCTGAGAGGTCAGCAAATCTCTCCTGCTTGCAAAGGTGCCATGTACATCTATCTACTCAGTCCACCCCTCTTTCCAAATACTCCATCCTGTCTTCAGAATCAATGACGGATGGAAACTCATAGAAATCATCCAGGTTCCTCTTCTTGGAACACATTTAAAAGGCTGTTTTGGGCAAATATCTGCATCTCCTGAGCACTCACTTGTATAACCTTTGTAAACTGAACACTCATTCTTGGTGTTTTACAATTGTATTTAAAGCTCTTCAACACAGCAGTGTGCAATACCATCTCCACATATAAGAACCACTACTTATATTTTTCCTAGTGGTTAGTCAAAAGTATGAAGACACAAAGAGTTCCTATGGGCAGAATCTGACAGCAGAAATTTTGAAAAAGAAATCTGGTACAAATATTTAATGATGAAAGTGATTAATCATTTGAACAGCTTATCCAAGAATGCGGCAGATTTTCTGTCAACTAGAGCCATTAAGCCAATATTTTTTCCAGCAGACATGCTTTAATTCATCCAGAAGTTATGGAAATCAGTGCAGGATTATTAGATAAAGTTCTATCATCCCTATCATGCAGAAAATCAGTCAAAATGTTCCTTTTTTAGATTTCAATTTCTATGACTTGCAGACATTTTCTGGGCTGTGGCACCACAGTTAGCTAAAGCTGAACTCAGGCAGAACCAAGACTATGCTTCCTGAAGAGACAGTGTTCCTCTCAGCATCAGGGATGAGATTGTTAAATTGTGGTTTTGAGGTCCTTTAGGACTCCTCAGTACCACCAAGTCTGTAAATATAGGACTCAGGGACTAGAGGGAATGGTCATAATCTGAGACAGGGGAGATTCAGATTAGATGTTAGGAAATTTTTTTTCCCTCTCAGGGTGGTCAGGCACTGGAATAGGTCGCCCAGGGAGGTGGTGGAGTCACCATCCCTGGGAGCGTTTAAGAGGTGTCTGGATCTGACTCCGTAGGATATGGTTTATGGTTTAGGGTTTAGGGGTTACAGCAGAGTGATAGGTTAACGATTGGATTTGATAATCTTAGAGGTCTCCTCCAACCTTAATGATTCTGATTCTAAATAGCAACAACTGCAGAAAACCCTGCAAATAAATGAAACACAAAATATTGCGTGTAGACCTGGCCATAATGATCCATGTATTTGTATCCTCCAGGAGGAATTACTGCAATCCTCCCTATGTGGGATGCAAACAACATGTGTTCCCCAAGCAGGGAGCTGAAAAACCCACCTGACTGCCAGCTCAGGATACTGTGCACAGCATCAATCAGTGGTCCTGCCTGCTGGGCTGAGACCTCTTTGACAAAATAACAGTTTGGAGAGAGCCTGACCTAATTAATATCCCAAAGGACTGGCTCTCATTATCTGTGAAACTACCTTTTTGTCCATTTGGTTGAAGCAGGCAAGTTATAAAAGAAGGGTAGAAGGAAGGAAATTCTTCCTCAAAGCTAGCACCTTTGACCACTTCCAATGAACCCACAAGGAACAGCAAGCCTACTGCTGGTTGGCTGAGCTTCACCCCTCCTCAACACCTGCAGGGATCTGGAAGAGGTTTTGTGCACGTCAGAGCAATTCACTTCTCCACTGAGAACTTCCTGAATTACTGCAACCTCTCTGCGTCTGGGTACAAACACCAGCAGTGCACAGACCTGTGCAATGCTCCTCTAAGCATGCCATTACAACCAGTGTGTGGGAAAGCAGAGCAGGCTCTCCTGCAGACAACACTCAGCTGCTCCCCTCCGTCTCTGTGCTGCAGGGTTTTCCAGCTTGGATCGAGGGTTTTAGGATGAACACAATAAAGGCCCAGAATCACACAATGTTGAGCAGTTAGTTACTTATTCACCAGTGCTGACTCCAAGCTCTGGGGCATGAAAACCTTTGCAGAAAGCAACACCCTCTGTTTGCATGGTCACGACTTCATCCCCTTCTGTCCACCCCAGCGCACAGAGGTAAAGAATAATCCATGTACATTTAACTATTCCTTGTACACCAGAAGATATTCTTCCTGCCCTATTAAACAAAGAGCTGTACTGCACATTAATCCCAGTGGAAAAAAGGGAACAAGCACAGCTGTGTGTATGACTAATAACTGACCCAGACTGCTACAGATGACAAACAAATTGTCTCAAGAAAATCTGTGAAGTTAGCTCATTTTTCAGGCTACTACTGTGTATCTGAAAGTAAAATTCCATTGAGAAAGGAACAGAAATTTCTACTTACTGATACAAGAAATAAGATCATTAAATCTTTCCTTAGGAAAGACAGGATTTTCCAGCCCTCGGAAATAGAGCTTCAGTACTCCAGCAACTGAGTTAATGTCATGGTTACTTTGGTCACCTGCCAAAGGATTTTCACCTTAAAAAGTAAATAAAGTGAATGAAACACACATGCAGGAGCATTCTTGTATAGAACATTTTTATAAGTGAGTGACATTTTGGGTTCTTTCTGTTTTTAGTGTGTGGAAGGTGGCAATGCAAACATTCAAGTAAGATAATAAACACTGATTTAGAAATCCCAAGCTATGATTAAACTAAAATTGGCAGCCTAAATAAAGCTTCCTGAAAATTACATAACCTTGTGATCTCTTAGGTCCTGAACTTCCAGCTAGGTATTTATGGACATGTTGTGATTTATAGATAGCAAAATAAAAAAGCCAAATGTTTTTAATTGAATAGTGTTTCTCAGACTTTTCTCTGGGAGCTTACATAAAACAAATGGAGTTGGGTAACTCTTTGAATTTGAAATGTGTCTTCATTTTGAAAAATTAACACATTCAGGAATATGTGCAGCCATTTTGTCAAAACCCTAACTGAAACCTCAGCCATGACTGAACTATTTTATTTGTGTAATTTTAAAGACCCAATCTTTCTTTTGAAACACTTTAAAAGGTATGTATTTTCCAGTGTAACACTACCTAGGAGAAGCAGTTGAGAATAAGGTAGATATAAAAGCTGCAATGTGGGGGGATGTGGCTTCACTTAGCAAGTAAAAACAGTTGCTCTACATATCTTGTCAAAGACAAGATCAGGTTTAACAAGATCTATAACTAATCCTGGGGATAAAAACATTGTGCATATTTTTTCATGCTTTTAGTAACAGGACTTTTTGCTCCAAGAGTTTTCTCATTAGCAGATAATTTCTCCCTGGAAATTAAAAAAGCAGCTTGTAAGGCCCAAGAAAAAAGAATGTATGATTAAAAAAACCTGTAACAAGTATTGCTTTAACACAGTTAGAGGATTGCTGGATCCTGGTTTCCCTAGCAGAGCAATCCGAGGCTGAGGGTTGCAAGCCACTCATGTTTAAAAAGCTGGTTTTACTTCCTGGTATCTTTCACATAACTCCTCCTCCTTTGGGAATGAAAACAGTGGTTGAAAATGGAATGACGCTTTCACAGCCCATATTTTCTTTGATTGTGAGAGGGATCAGAAAACTGAGCACTCGTACTGCAAAAGATCAAGTAACAGGACTCTCAAATTGCATTAAGTAGTCTTTTGAAACAAATTAAACCCATTATCTTTTCTTTCTGACGATCCTTAAAATAAAATATAGACAAACTACTATTTGCAATTTCTCATTAATAAAAGACTAAAGTTTACAGTTGAATCAAGAATCACGTGTCTTGTCTAAACAAAATGGAAAAAGGCCTCAAGCTCCTAGGATGTAATGGGAAGAAAACATATCATCACTATACTTCATCTTTAAGCACATGGTGGTGCAAAGTTTTAGTTGTAGTACACGAAGTGCATACAAACTGGTTAAACAGCCAAGAAAATAATTAGAACTTAAAAGATTTTTAAATCTCAGATATTACGTGCTCGAATACATGAAAATGTAATTACCTCTCTCAAATGAATTTTTAATATCATTGACTTCCACCTGGGAACCAGACACTCTAAAAATTCCCTGATGCTGAAGACCTGCAGTGAAGATGGGAGACAGTGGTGAAAAATTAATTTATTTTTTAGAATATCTTTAGTCTCTGTTTTAGAAACAAAGCAGTCATGCTAAATGTAAAAAAATATACAAAAACATCAGGGTGGGAATGAAAGAACAGTTTTTTTTTCAGTGCTTACCATATAAATTGATAAATCTGATACAGCTTTCCACAATAAGAGGAATGACTTGTCCTGAATCCTGTAAAAACGAGAGCAGAAGGAGTGAACTGCAAATGGGAAAGAGGAAACCTACCTACTATGGCCTGAATGTAAAAATGCACTTTCTTGGTCAATCCAGATGGACATACAGAGCTCGCAAAAAACCACCTAAGACAAAATATCACTTCTAACTGAGGTCTCTTTCCATTTGAGGAGGGAGGGAGAGGACAGATAAACAGAAAGGACCATGGTTCTTAAAATCACTGAATTGGGAAATTCAGAGACTTTGTTCTCCATCTCTGCCACCATATCTGGCTAACACTGTATGTGACATCTAAGCTCATGCATGCATTTTAGATTTTTGAAGCGAAATGAGTTAAAGCAGTGAATTTGCCTTTTAAAAAGCCTACTATTAAGAATAATAATTCATGATGAAGATGATCTCTCTGCACCCATTTAGCTTGCCTTTCTTTTCCTGATGGAGAAAATTCTATTTCGATCTAAATACTCACAACCTGGTTCCTCAAAGTGGTTTGTTTGGGGTTGTTTTTGGTTTGTTGTTTGGCTGGGTTTTTTGGTAAAAAAAAGTTTATTGCAAACAATTTACAAGGCTTTTCTAAACTTGCTGGACTATCGCAAATGTTCTTGGAGAAGAGCCATCAAATGACATTGCACGGGGGACCAGAATGTCTCTCTCCTGACCTAAGAACGCTCCTACATGCTCTGCTGATTTGTGTGTCTTAACATAGGACAGATGATGGCCTAGCACGTAGTTTCTGGCTGCTCTAAATCGCTGGTAAACACTGAGTGGTGAATTGCAGACACCTTGAGCTGAACATGTGGTTCAGCTGCCTCTTCTGTAGGCAGAGAGTTACTGGGCAAGGGAGGTCACAACCTACACCTCCTCATCTCCCACAGAGTTCAGGAATCATAGCTCCTCATCTCAGCAATGATATGGCATTAGGTCTATAGCTACATTATCAGTTACACAAAGGTGTTTTAATAGAGAGGAAAAAATATTTGTGATGAGAGGGGGAGATGACTATACACTAATTTTCAGTGAGTTACTTGTCTTCTTCTTTTAAACTGCTGATTTTCCAAAAAAAACCGTCAGAGTCCTTCATTTGTGTGTTTTGGCACTTTAAAAATGGCTATTTTAACTCAAGCACATAAGAGGCTATAAGTCATCAAATATCTCTTAAAGACACAAATCATATGATTAAAAACTACTTGAAAAAGTTGGTGCTTATGCTGGACAAATTACTGTTTCATAAATAATCTTAGAAATTCCTGTCTTGGAAGCTGTAATTTTTTCTTTACAAGTGAAATTCAAACATGTAAGTGCTCAGAGAATTGACTAATTCATTTGAAACTTCAGTATAAAACCAGTCTGTATTAAAAAACCATGAATTCAAAAGCACCCTGTAATTCAGAATACACATTTCCTCTCACAAACCAGTCTTTCATTCTCATGCTAAATTACACCAATGGCAAGTTTATGAATTCAGCCAAAGTAGAATAAAAGTCAACTACTAAAAAAGTTTGAAGAATAACACACAGTGAAGCAATGAATCATTGTGCTTCCTGAGGCAACCTAAACCCCTGATCTGCTGTGTACTCTGTGCTATTTCAGTGAGGCTCACAAAAGATTGTATCACTAATTATGCTACTTAAATTGTGGCTTGTTTGTGTTTTAATATAAAACCTAGTGAAGACCTAGTAATGTCTGGATGAGCATTTTCCCTTAACGTGCATCATGGTTCAATAACAGCTAAATAAAAATCTGCATTGAACCCCAGTTGCTAAACCTCGGAATACTGTCATCTTCACCAACACTGAGCAGTCTGGCTCACCCAAAAAGCAGAGTATTAGAAAACATGCACAACATGCACCCATATCTCCTGTTAGTACACTGGTACATGCAAAGAACGTAATGCCTAGGAAGGGATAGCATTTGCAGTAAGAAATTAAAAAAAATAAAATACCCAAACCAAATTATTTTCATACCTGGTTTTGGAGAACCTGTTCATAACCACACAGAACTTTGTACTCGAGGGATTCCCTGAAATAATCTAAACTAGAAGCTTTGGTTTTTGGATCTCATGAAAAGAAAATAATTTGAAGTAGCAATCTGTGTTGGTGAATGTCAAGAACAGTGACCCTATTGCTGCTGTGGATTTAATCTGATGTGTGTAGTCAGTGAATGTACATTTGGGACTAATTATAATTTATTATGATGCAAAACCCTAACAAAAAGCAATTTGGTGTAATATTCTATTTCACTAGCTGCAATCGTTTTCTGACTCATCCTTATCAGGAATGACATGGTCTTTGGGCATGCTGTCCTAGGGCAGCTACCACACGGGCAAATCTGTCATAAGGGCACCAGCTTTCTTGCCCTCTTTCCTTTTAAAAGACTAATTATGTAGGACTCCCCATGTGCAAGTAAGCCCTGTCACCCACGCTGCCATGTATAGCTCTTTCCTCTGTGAGGGAAATTGATGATAGGGTACCATTTCTCCTTATTTGCTCTGTGCTTCTCTAATCCAGGGACTTTTGTTGTGGGAATTTCTGCTTCTCTGCATCTTTCCTTGAGCAAGAAACTGCTCATGATACTCATCCCTTTCATCATATGATGATTTCTGAAAGTCTTTGCACTTCACAGCACCTCCTGCATAACAATAGTAATAGTTTTCCATTCCCTACAGCTGAAGCTGAAAGCTTGATTCAAAGACAGCCACACTGGTATGGTGCTACTGAGCACAGAATTTGTTCTGCAAAATGCTTCCCACTAGCTATGTTGCACAAGGAGAAGAAAAAAATGCCTGTAACATTCAAACCCAATTCAGAGAGCCTGCAGTCAAGAATTTTATTCACTGCATTTATATATGTATTTTTGCAAATTTTGTAAAGATATCTTGCTTGATTCAAAGACAGCCACACTGGTATGGTGCTACTGAGCACAGAATTTGTTCTGCAAAATGCTTCCCACTAGCTATGTTGCACAAGGAGAAGAAAAAAATGCCTGTAACATTCAAACCCAATTCAGAGAGCCTGCAGTCAAGAATTTTATTCACTGCATTTATATATGTATTTTTGCAAATTTTGTAAAGATATCTTTCCCTTAGCTGTATCCCGAGTGTCCAGAGGCACCAATTGTATTGGGCAGGTGCTTGAAAATGAATAAGGAAATAACCATCATTTAGAAAAACAATCCCTCCAGAACTGTGCTCTGTTTCAGTTTTGCCTACTGTACTTGTACACTCATTTCTTAATGCAAACTTCTCCCTCCAGGTCTTTGATAGAATGAATTTTGAGCCAGGTGTGAATGCAACCCGAGAGTGAGGCAGAGCTGGTTCCTCTGTCACCAGAACTATACCTGATGTCTCGTGTGAGAGTTCCTTCGGCCTCGGCTAGAAGCATTATTAGAAATAAAAGTATAAGAAAGAAGATAGTAAATACAGCAAAGATACAAGATTCAGAATAGCGGTGATCACAATTTCACACAATATAATAAATTCCTAAAGTCATAGGAAATCAAAAGTTGGATATCAAACCCAAGGTAATACCGCTTCCCCACAGACTTTGAACACTGGATGTAATGAAAATGACAAGCAGGAAATTGTGCTAAGTTGTGTGATGCACCACTACATCCTATCTTCTAATGATGCTAAGTTTCCAAATAAAAGCAGGCTGCCATACTAGTCCTACTTGATTAAAAAAAATGTAGGGAGGCTAATGTGAGAAAT